>NW_025225203.1:44892-74071 GCF_018294505.1 Triticum aestivum | reverse complement strand
CCCCCCTGCTCCACCATTACCGCCATCCAGATGAATTGTTGCATCGGTATTTATTTTGATGATCGTTCCATCAGGGGGCCGCCACCCATAACCTGGCAGAATTTTTAGGTCTGACCGAGGTATATCCAAGATCGCTAGATCTTCTTTAATGCGTCTCACAGAAGTAGACGGGTCAAGTTTCTCCTGATCATGTGTGAGACGATTCCGGGAGTGCCAGATCGCCCACATCACTATGACTATGATCGATCGCTTCTTCTCTGAGAAAAGCTGGTCACATAAAATATCGCGAGACCAAGTGCTTGGGTGTAGCTTCGGTAGAGAGAAATCAAGTAGCTGTTGAGCTTGCACCCAGAATTGCTTTGCATGCGAACAATGAATGAGTGCGTGAGCTAAATCCTCATCCATGGCCATGCAGATTTTGCATCTTCCGATCTCCTGAATATGGCGATGCTTTAAGGTACATTCCACCGGAATAATTCCTCTCAAGACTCGCCAGTAGAAGACCCGAACTTTAGGGATCACATTGAGTTTCCATAAGGCACGCCATAGCTCTGTGTTGTCAGTTGACGACCCCATACCCGTCCCGTCTTCGAGAGCAAAACGCTCTTTTTTGTTCACTAGAGACCGGTACGCCGATTTAACTGTGTAGATGCCAGATTTTTCGTGTGCCCATGCCATAAAATCATCACCACCCCCCTGGCGCAAAGTATATTCAGAATAGCTTGTGCATCGGGGCCGATAAATAGCTCATGTACTAACTCCGTCTTCCATGTCCAGTTGTCAGTGTCGATCAACTCACTAACCAACTCAACAGATGCATTTTGAGGTCTCAGCATGGGAGTCATAGATACTGTCGACGGAATCCATCGATCATCCCATATGGATATGGTTGAACCGGTGCCCACGCGTTTGATAAGGCCAGCATCGAGCGCCTCTCGACCGGCAACGATGGCTCGCCAAGTAGCAGATGCGGCTGTTGGTATTGTGGCAAGCTGAAACTCAAAATCTGGGAAGTAACGGCCCTTCAAAACCCAGGCACATAGAGAGTTGGGGTTAGTCATAAAGCGCCATCCGTGCTTCCCCAAAAGATCTAGGTTGAACAAGCGGAGATCACCAAAGCCCATTCCACCTTTGCATTTCGGTGTAGCTAGTTTATCCCATGATATCCAATGCATAGACCGCCGATCAATAGAACTGCTCCAAATGAACTTAGCCATACCTGATGTCAGAGTCTTGCATACTTTCTTGGTCAGGAGAAAGCACGACATGCTGAAGGTAGGAATTGCTTGGATCACGGATTTTAGGAGCGCTTCTCTCGCAGCACAAGCTAGTAGTCGCTCCGACCACCCCTGCATGTGTGTGCGCGCCCGTTCAGCCATATAAACCAAGGTGCCACTCGTGATCCTGCCTATTGTTGTCGGTAGGCCAAGATAGCGCTCGCCAAAAGCCTTGACAGGAACACCGAGCAAAATCTTAACTGCCTCATGTAACTGGTGAGGAGTATTGGGACTGTAAAATACTGAACTTCTTCCACGATTTACACTCTGTCCCGATGCCTCCCCATAGATGTGAAGAATATCATTGAGTCTTGTTGCACTTTGACTGTCCGCTTTCATGAAAACCAGACAATCGTCAGCAAACAATAAGTGGTTAACCCATGGTGATCTGAAGCTCACACGGATGCCCCTATCAATATATCCACCATACGAGTTGAGCAATAAGGACAATCCTTCTGCACACAGAAGAAACAAAAACGGTGACGCAGGGCACCCCTGCCTCAGGCCCCGTGAAGGGGTGAAGTATGGTAGGAGTTCTCCATTGACTCTAACTGTGAAGCGCACCGAGGTGACACACTTCATTATAAGTCAAACAAAAACGACGCTGAAGCCCAGTTTCAGTAGAATGGATTCGAGATAATGCCTTTCCACTCGGTCGTAAGCGTTCATCATCTCTAGTTTAACAGCGCACATATAATTCTTCCCCTTCTTCCTCCGCTTCATTGTATGAATACTCTCATAAGCAACCAATATATTATCCGTTATCAGGCGGCCGGGGACAAAAGCGCTCTGTTTATCACTAATCAGCTCATCCATCAAGCTCCGCAAACAGTTAGTAATAACCTTGGCTGCTATCTTGTAAAGTACGGGACAAAGAGCGATGGGTCGATATTGAGAGATAGACTGGGGGTGTCGCACCTTAGGTATCAATGTGATCGAGGTATCATTTAGACCTGTTGGAAGATCTCCCTCATTTAGAAATCCGAGGACTGCTTGTGTTACATCAGCGTGAAGCAAGTCCCAATGCCGCTGGAAAAAACCCGCCGTGAAGCCGTCTACACCCGGTGCCTTAGACGGAGACATCTGAAATAATGTTGTGCGCACCTCGACAGCTTCATATGGTCTGTCCAGAAACTCGCTCATGGCTGGTGTTACCCTGCTAGGAACATGTGATAACAACACGCTACAGTCTGATGCCCCTTGGGACTCATATAGCTGTTGATAGAAATTCTGAACCACATCTTTATCCTCATCTGTGTTTGCACACACCGAGCCATCAGCTCGTTGCAAACCAGCAATGCGATTCATTCATTGTCGCCTTTTCATTTGAGCGTGAAAAAACCCCCGTGTTGCGGTCGCCCTCTCGTAGCCAAGGTACACGAGATCGTTGCCGCACCCAAATTTCCTCCTGCCTGAGCGCTTCTCTTAGCTTGATAATTGTTTTCTTCTCTTCTTCAGAAGGGCCCCAGCCAACAGATTGCCGTCGCAACCTGTCAAGGCGCTGCTGTAGCTGTCGGATTGTCCGGGCTAGACATCCGAACTCTCTTTCTCCCCATGGTTCAAGTGTTCTTTGGAGATCACCAAGTGAATCAGCCACACCCTGCAGTCCCGGTCCCCGTTGGGTCCGACGCGAAGTTTTAGTAACTAGGCATTCATAATCAATATGTGTCTGCCAAACGTTCTCGTACCGAAACTGACGCTTTGAGTGAGACCTATTTGGCAGCTGGTTCAAATTTACAACGATGAAGCAATGGTCCGACTCAGCTGCACAAACGTTCCTTACTCCAATCTGATCATAAAGCTGCCTGAAATCTTCATTAGCTAATGCTCGATCCAGACAGGCTATAACATTCGAATTTCCCCCCTGCCGATTATCCCAGGTGTAAGACACCCCAGACCAGCCAAGGTCTTGGAAGGAACACTCATCGACGACCTCTCGGTACGCTCTCATTTGCCACTCCGGCCTGGCCGAGCTACTGAAGTGTTCGGTGGCGTAGAGAGTCTCGTTGAAATCACCCATGCACAACCACACGGAGTGTTGTATGGCATGCAAGGTCCGAAGAAACCGCCAGCTATGGTGACGATTCTCCACTCTTGGGGCTCCATAGAACCCCGTAAACCGCCATATTGGCGAAACTTGGTCTGTCCTCCGCACCATCACATCAATGTGGGCGGAACTGAAATTTTTGAGCTCGACATCCACATCTCGGGACCAAAATAGTCCGATGCCGCCGCTCAATCCCGTGCTATTAACTGCAAAACATCCTGTAAATCCCAGCGAATGTTGCAGGCTCTCTACTCTTTTCGCTGATATTTTATTTTCCATGAAAAAGAGTAGGAGGGGTAACTCTTGCTTCACAATATTGCGAAGCTCTCGAACTGCCTCGGGGTTCCCAAGCCCCCGACAGTTCCAGCTTATGCAGCTCATTGGGACGGGCAGGACTGCCCTGCAGTCTCTGCCGAATTCTCAGGTGTGTGTTTCTTCTTCTTTGCTTCCCGCTCTAACTCTTGTCCATCTCCGAGTGCTAATGCATTTGCGTCCTCATCTTGCATATGGTCAATGTTCCCAGGAGCTACACCATTCGTTAGCATGAGAGGAGGGTGTTCCACCCGCCGGTAGACCTGTTTTGGGGCTCCCTTCCTCTTGATGTTTGCACGTTCCTTTGCAGGGGAGGTCACCTCATCACCTTTGCCGGCGTTGGAAGAATACTTGGACTCTCGATGGCTACTCGGCTCCGTGTGCTGCTCATGACTTGAGCTGTCCGCCGACGTAGCCTTCCCCCGTTGCTCTGGTGCCCTCAACTTTGGTCCAAAAGGGAGATTTCCTTTGTCATCGCGAGGACCCGGTGTAGGGCACATGATATCAGAATGGCCCAAACGACCACAAGAAAAGCAGAAGTGAGGAACTTGCTCGTACTGTATATCGTAGAGATCAACCTTCTTTCTCTTTGCCGAGTCTATCAAAATCCACCTCCTAAGAGGTTTGCTGACATCAATGGATACCCGCGTTCGCAAGAAGCCACCCACATGATCAAACTGAATTGAAGTGGCATCCTTATCGATCTGCTGCGCGATCAGTTTCCCCCATGTGTCATCACGCATGTTGTATGGGAGATTTGGAACCCTAGCCCATAGATGGAGCCGCTCAAACTTAACTTCGTCGGGCCGCATGCAATCTTCAAAGTCCGCCAGAATTACAGCGTTCTTGCTCACGTGCCATGGCGATCCCTGCCAGATGCGATCACGATCCCGTTGATTCTCAAACTCTGCCACGAACATATTCTCCCCCATCGATCTAAATGGTAGACCTCAGGGATTGCCCCATGCAGGCCGAAGAGCGCCGGCTATGGTGTTGGTATGGAGCAGATTCCGGTGTAGAACCTTGCCGGCGATGAGCCATCTCTTAGGTCTATCGCCCTCTCGATCATCGATGACCAACGGTGTTGCCTCTTCATCGGTGATTCCCATCTTGCCCAGAGCCTCCTCCAGACGTGCTCTCGCCACCCTGGGTGACTCCGGCGTCTTTCCCATGCCCGCGCCCTGAGGGGATGAGGCCATCCCCACGCTGGGATCTCAAGCGCGGCCCGCCGGTGTGGAAACTAGCGGCCGCCGCAGTTCCACTTCGAAGCCCTAGTCGCCGCTGCCAGAGGGGTTTTAGGGTTTTGGGGAAAACGTTCTCCTTTGTAGCATTACTGGTTGTCGTAGGTAACAATCAATTACAATCTCAACTACAAATACAGAAAACCAGAGATCGCATGTCTCACAGAGTCACAGTACACCACAGAATTCACTGATTTCATCATTTCATACATGTCGAAAGCATCTCGTGTTCAGGGTTGTAAAGTAAGATTTCACATATCAATTTCGATAGGAAATATCAGACAGAGGGGCAGTGCGTACGTGTTCCTCTTTTTTTTGAGGATCTGTATTCCTCTTTTCTGTTAGTACAAAGTATGCAACTCGGTCTAAAAATACAGTCTTCAGGATATGATCTAGTACATAAATCGAAAATAGTTTCATGCCACCGGGGATAGATGCCACACAGGTAGTCACCGTAAGATTGAGGAGCTTCGAGATTCGTGCTGGCAGGTCTAAGCTAGTCTAATTTAAAAAATATCTAATAAACGACGATCTTACCAACTCCCCATTCAAAAGGGAATCGTATCCTTCAACCCGGGACATACCAATCTGCAAGCTACCCCACTATTTATAGAGTAGACATATTTCTTGCCCTACAACATGGAGAAATCATACTCCGTATGGAGAGACTCAACTTTATTATCTAGAAAAATACTCGACAACAATACATGTAGAGACACCCGCAAAAAAAATATGTAGAGACATTTCGAGCAACCAAGTGTGTCTACTCACTATGTACCTATAAAATTTCATGAAGAAATGTGTAGTCACCAACGCAATGAAACGGCCTGCAATCAGGTGTGTAAAAAGTATTTTGGATAATTTGCATCATCAAACTATGCGGAATACTTTGGAAAATAAGCAATGTGTTGGTGTTGAGCCCATTACATTCTTTCATCGTGGATCCGCCAAGCCAGCTGAATATCTTTGGACATGATGGTCACATGGTTGACATGGACAACACACAAATTAGTGTCCTCGGACAAACCCACTAGGTACGTTTCCACCGACTATTGCAGAGGAAGAACCACATGCACTTGATACGCAGGTCACTCTACTGCATAGCAACATTGAATAATGATGATGATGATGATAAGAATAATACGAACAATAAAAATAATGATGATAATCATTAATAGTTAGGCTTAATCCAAAAAATTGTTAAGTTACAAGCACCACCGTTTTAAGGCACGTATGACTTTAAGAACTATACCTTGGACGCAGTTTGGAAGCAACTTTTTTTGAGAGAGAGGATGGTTCGATTTGAAAGAAGCTACGAAACAGGGAGGCATAGCCCGCCTAAACAGCAAAGAGAAAGAGGTCTAATAAAATAAAGAAAGACTAATGATACGATACCTTGTCCATCATGCGCATGTCGATCGTCAAGCTAGTTTGAGGAGACATAATCAGGCCCAGGAATAATTTCATCAGCAACCCCTCTGGCAAGGTCATCGGCACCACTGTGTCCCTACTCCTCGTGAAGGACGGAAGATGTAGTGTGCTGGAGGCCAACACAGTGTAAACCATCTTGGTTGGCTATCTAGTCGCCAGTGAAGCGCCACTTGCAATTGAATACCATGATGTTTCATAAAGGACACATGTGTATGAGCACCTGAAAACAACGCAACTACAGTTGAGACACGCCAGATGTGGATTGGCATCATACAAAGTGCCATTTCTTCGCCTACTTCTTGTCTTCCCTTTCCTGATGCCCACAGTGTTCCCTTACTAAATGCAGAACCTATATTGAACAAAAATCACAGCTCCAAAAGCCCAATGGTGTTATGTTACCAAAAAATTAGGACCTCTATGGAGTTGTTTGCTAGAGCTCGAGCACATACAACTTGTGAGGCGATAAAACTGCATGGTACAATCAGCATGCTTATACATGATAAAGTATGCACTGTTCTGCGCGGTCTTGGATTACATCGCATTCCTTATACTAGGGTGATCAAACTCCCCTCGGAGAAACTTTACTGTAAAAAGGAGACACCGCACAATGCCCATAAGTTGCCAAAGGGGTCTTGCTGCATCGCACTTCTTCTATTGAAGTGATCAAACATTGTTTGGGGATACTTAACTGCAGAAGGCGGCATTAGACAGTGCAAATAAGTTCTTTGCAACCTTGTTGAAACAAATATAGGTCCCAATATACCCACATAAAGTTAGTACTACTAGAAATTCTTTTGTTGTAGGATCAGTGTAAGAGATAGGCCTATAGTAGCCAGGGCTATAGCCCTAGGCTTAGGAACAATAGGCCTTCTAGCTTCTTCTTACAAAGCACATAAAATTTGTAGAATGGATAACTTAAGCTAGCTTAGACCTGAGCATCGCCTGATGTTAGCTCCGCCCCAGTGTAGGATTTGTCCTGATGTCTTTCATTCATATAGCTCTTCACCATGTTCTTGACCACAAACCAATATTTGGTATTAAAAATAGTACTGACATGTTCTTTGAATTGGCCACCTAGCATTCCATGGTGTACAACCAAACCTAGCTATTATCTTGATGCTAAAATACAAGCGTGGAGTGTAGACTACAAAAATCACTAGCTAACAAGTGAAGAGGATATATAGGTGAGTAGATGTTTGCTATGGGTATCATAGCAGGCAAGTAGGTGTAGAATCAATGCACTCCATGTTCCATTAATAGGTGCATGCCATTCCTTAATATGTTTTGTGGTGATCTTGGTCGTTCCACAAGCCAATTCCAACACACAATTAAACACATGGTACACATAATCTTGTAGGCAAAGATAGAAAACAAGGTCATTACTCATATGATGTGAAGATAATTCTCATCAAAGTACTTTCAAGAAGATATGTTTTCTTTTTATATAAAGAGATATGGTTTGTTCATAAAGTGCGGACATTAGTTCTTTGGATTATAGTAGAGAAAGATAAGCATGAATAGTATTGTAATCTAAAAAGCAACTAGTTGTGTTGGAATTGAGTGAATAATGATTCCAATTTGGGCATTAGAGGCCAGTGTGTCAGCAGTCATGTCGGTTGATACTCTTGTTGTGTGTGAAGCTTAGGTGATTCGCGCAACAAATGTCTTTATTTTGGTGGTAGTTAAATAGGCAGAGGAAGGGGACTAGAGCACGTGTGTGAGGCAGTGGTAGGCATTGCGCTTCATGGGCCACTCTCCCATTGGTGTATGAACACTCTTGTTAGTTGCCTTGGTTTATGAAGTGTGCGCGAGAACTTATTTCAAATCTACCACAATAAAATAAAACATGTAAATAAAGCAAGAGCTAGTTAAGAAAACAACACAATAGAAATAAATGGCCTGAACAAACATGATTTCCATAGTTAGGGGACATAGGAATTTGTTGAAGTCTAGACAGAGTGCATGAGGCAAAAGATATTTGTGGTATGAATGGTATGATGAAGTTTGCTCATCCATGGTCGATGCATACAAAACTAGGCATGGGCGTAATTTTGGTTTCTACTATTTTCTTCTATGAATTCGGTTAGCCAAAGTGAAAAGCAAAATAGACACAAAAAATCAACTAACCAAAAATTCGGTTAACCAATTATTTCGGTTCGGTTTTCAGTTTTAATAGGGACCATGTACAAAAAACATATTTTTACAACATTTTTCCTCGGCGCGAGCTAACTGTTGTGCGCATTATACCTATCATACCCTCCCTTCTTAAGTAGCCAAGCTCACTGTCTCAACCGGTGTAGCTAGGCGAGGTGGGACAAACCCTAAGTGAAGTGCCGTACTGGGCTACTGGCGCTCTCTAGGAGAAACTATTATACAAAAGTGTTGGGCTTGGATAGTTGCATGTACGTGGCAGGCCTAGGAGAGAAATAAGGTCGCCCCTGACTCGCATGTACGCAGTAGTTAGGCCATAGTAGTTGCATGTACTTGGGTGCTAGGATTTTGTGTGTTCGACTTGGTTACTTTGGTTTCTGTTTTCGGTAAACTGTATAAAACCCAACCGCCTAAATTAAATTCTGTTAGTATAAGTGAAAACCGAATTTTACTATAGGGGCAAGCAAAATCAAAAAGAGTGTTTTTTTCAGTTTCGGAATAGGTTCGGTCTTCGGTTCGTCGGTTCCTAAGCCCGCTCCTATACAGAACCAATGGGAGAAAAGATAATCCATGCCACAAGGGAACCCCAGGGCAGTGGCTCAGGCCGGAGGGGCAACATGTCCATTGATGATCTTAGAGCACTGTCATGTTGAATGAAATCTTATGTCATGTCTGGATGAGTAGTCTTGTGTTGCATTAATTAGGAGTTTAGGACATACCTGTAGAGATAGTAAAAGAGAATAAATCATTGCTTGCAGTAGAATACAATGATGTTTCATACATGATGCATTTGTACTATCACTTGAGATATCAAGAGGAATTAGGAGAAAGAACTTGCAAAGAAAATTTAAAGGAATGCATCACTTCTCAAAGGCACATCAGCTAGGATTATGCCAACTTGCTAAGTGTCGTTTCTTAACCCCACTTCCTGCCTTCCCTTGTTTTTATGGTTTTCATTTCAACAAATTTTGGAACCTAGTAACGAGGAATGTTCACCTCCAAAAACCTTGAAGTGAACGTGTTTGGATGTTACTTGTGAGCCAGTAGGGTGACGTGCTACAAAGAATCTTGTACACAGTCAATATGTGTGCATGCAAAATCAATCACATGACACTCTTTATATCAGAGTGATCAAACACTGCTCATAATTGTGGCACTGCAAAACACAATACTCCTAGTTAACACGTCATTTATTAGGAATCAATACTTTGCATTGAATATATGTGGTATTGACACATACTTGTAATTGGTCATCTACATTCTCTTTGGTCAAAGTCAAGCTTTGTAGAGTTTGACTAACTTTATATTAAAAAATATAAACATTCACAATATGAAATCAATATTGTCAGATGCACCATGAAAGTACGTTTCACTTAAACAGCGGTCCCCCTGCCCCCCCGGCCACCACTTCTTCCCCAAATCCCTCGCCCTCGCCGCCGTCTCCCCAATTCGTCGTCGCCCACTTCGCCGCCGTCTCCTACTGGCGTGGACGCCCGCAACCTCACCGTCTCCCCCTGAGGCCGCCGTCATCCTCACCGCCGCCGCCCGAGGCCGCCCTCAACCTCACCGCCGCTGCCCGAGGCCGCCCTCGACGTCACCGTCGGCGCCCTCCACCTCACCGCCGCCCGAGCCCGCCCAGGACCACCGTTGCCCGTGCCCGAGCCCGCCCTCTCTCCCCTCTCTGTAAGTCCCCCACCCCTCCCCCCACTCATCTCTCTCTGCATTTTAGAGAAAAAAAATAGTAGAGCAAAATTAGTAGAGCAAAAGTTAGTTAGGGCAGTAGGGTTTAATTAGTGTAGATGCTACTTGTATAGTATATAGTGATACTAGTAGATGTTAATTAGGTTAGGGCAATAGTGGTACTAGTAGATGTTAATTAGATGTTTTTCAGTTAGGGCACTAGAGTTTTGCTAGGTTAATTAGGTTAGTAGTGCTGCTAGTAGTAGTGGTACAGTAGGTTAATTAGGTGATGTTAAATGAATAACCTAAATGAATGAAATTAGTAGTTAACTAATTTTTTTTCCTTTCATCATTATAGAGCACTAAAGTTAACTGAATTTTGTTCTATTAGTAGTTAAATGAATTTTCTTCTACACTTTGTTTTTGAATTAGCTTGCGAAATTTGGACATGTGGTTGCTCGTGTATATTTGGACATTGTTTCCAGGGATGATGCTTAGTGGCCTATGTTTTGCCGGAATGTTGATTCATTTCTTTTCCGGCAAATTTCAGGTTCTCGATTTGTCCACTTTTTAGCAAAGGTCATGCCGAAATTTTCCGCCTCCCCGCCCTCCCGACCCTCGTCCGCGCCGCCTGCCGCGCCTTCCGCTGCGCCGTCCGCGCGACTACTAGTAGATAAAGGGCCTTTAGTTCCGGTTCTGGAACCGGGACTAAAGGGTTGTTACTAAAGCCTCCCCCTTTAGTCTCGGTTCTTATACGAACCGGGACTAAAGGCCCTCCACGTGGCCGCTGCCCGGAGGTCCACCTTTAGTCCCCAATGAAGCTGCTCATTGCTGTGCAAAAAAGGGTTTAGTTACTGCTTCGAGTGTTGTTACGTAGTATGATGTATCCGCTGAGTTCTTGATTGCAACCATGCAATCAGATGTAAACCGCCTTATTATATTGAATAAAATTGCCAGTATGGTGGTTATAAAAAAACACACGGAGAGATTAAAGCCGGTTTTTCTAATTTTTACCGTTTCTTCGTATAATTTGATTTACTGTTTTTCTTTTAAACTCCTTTTTACACACCGCGCCGGCCCGTTCCCAAATACGCGGCCGCCGTCGCTTCACCTCGCCAGTCTCAACCGCCGCCGGCCATGGACCTCCAACTGCCGCCGCCCGCTCCCACCACCATATTCGATCTCGGCGACGACCTCCTCCGCCAGATCTCCTCCGCCTCCCCGCCCTCCCGGCCCTCGTCCGCGCCGCTTGCCGCGCCTTCCGCTGCGCCGTCCGCGCGACCACTAGTAGATAAAGGGCCTTTAGTCCCGGTTCATAAGGGCCTTTAGTCCCGGTTCTGGAACCGGGACTAAAGCGTTGTTACTAAAGCCTCCCCCTTTAGTCTCGGTTCTTATACGAACCGGGACTAAAGGCCCTCCACGTGGCCGGTGCCCGGAGGTCCACCTTTAGTCCCGGTTAGTAACACCAATCGGTACTAAAGGAAAATTTATGAATTTTTTTTGAATTTTTTTGATTTTTTTTTATTTTCAAATTTCTGAAATTTTTTAACCTCTAATCTTTAATCACCCCTCATGACTGCTCAATTTAATCTCTAATATCTAATCACCCCTCATCATTCCAAATCATCTAACTTCCCGGACGGTCACCCATCCTCTCACTACTTCAGCCTGAGCACGCTTAACTTCCGGGTTCTATTCTCCCTCGTTTCCAAGTCTGCACTTGTTGTTTTCCTGACAATAATAAGATGTCAATCCTATTAACCCTCAGGAATTTAGCTTGAGCATGAAGTCACACATTTCACTGTTTGAGTTTGAAACTATTGTTCTAAAAACAATAATTATTTAGTAACACTAATATTTCTTGAATAAGTAGTTTGACCACAGTTTGACCATAGTTTGACCAATGTTGGACCAGATTTGACCAAAATTCAAAAAACCTGAAATAATTATTTAGTAACACTAATATTTCTTGAATAAGTAGTTTGACCATTGTTTGACCACATTTTGACCATTGTTTAGTAACACTAATATTTAGTAACGCTTCCAGTTACGGTCTACGAGGGTATGTGTACGACACTCTCCCCTCTCGTTGCTATGCATCACCATGATCTTGCGTGTGCGTAGGATTTTTTTTTGAAATTACTGTGTTCCACAACAGTGGCATCTGAGCCAGGACTATGCGTAGATGTTATATGCATGAGTAGAACACAAAAGAGTTGTGGGCGTGGGTATATACATATTTCTTGCCGTTACTAGTTGATTCTTGATTCGGCAGTATTGTTGGATGAAGCGGCCCAGACCGACATTACGCGTACGCTTACGCAAGACTGGTTCTACCGCCGTGCTTCGCACACAGGAGGCTAGTGGGTGTCTGTTTCCCCAACTTTAGTTGAATCGGTTTCAATGAATAGGGTTCTTTCTGAAGATCAAAAAGCAATCACTATACTACTTTGTGGTTTTTGATGCGTAGGTAAGAACGGTTCTTGCGCAGCCCGTAGCAGTTTACAAAAATTGCAGTGGCATTTTTCCAAATTTGGAAATGGTAGTGGCAGTTTTATGAATCACCATAATTGGAATGTCATTTATCTAATTAACCCTAGTTAAAAACTAAGTGGCTACTAAAAATTTGTCAAGAAGATGGACAGGGAAGTAAAATTCTCTCACAATTTTATAGATCTCGGACCCTCCCACGTTGCTCCTGTCGGCAACGAGGAGGGCGCTCGCACTGCCACCACCAGCACTCTCCTCTCCCTCCCTCCCCCATCGCCGCTGCTAGAGGACGCGGCCAGGCAAAGCCTGGCCAGCGTCGGCATCGGTGGAGTGTTTCGCCTTCTCGCGTAGGGCCTTCGCCATGGGGCGGCGCGGCTGGGTCGGGACACCACACTGGCGAGGGTCGCAGTGGTGCGGCAGCACTCGGCACCGATGGCACACGACGGGCTTTGAGGTGGCGGATCATGCAGGCGAGGGGGTAGCGGCGGATCGGGATCCGCCTCGATCTGGCGTTCGTCTTCAGCCGACGTCGCGGGCTATGGGTAGCGCAAGTCGGTGTCCTCCGTTGCGGTGGTGATGGCGTCGGCGTAGTGTAGTGGCGGTCCTAGTGCTCTTAACGCATCCCGACAATGATCTGCATGATCAGTCTTGGTTGACTTGGCCATCAAAGTGTTCCGGAACTACTGCTAGAGATTTTGCCCAAGGATATCTGGATCAGATAGAATGCGGTCGTGCGCGTCGATATCAATCTTCGCGAGTCCATGAGGGCGCGACCTGAAGCTCTATTGTTTGTTGAAACCATGGGACATGTCAAGATCTCGATTTCCATGGCATAGATAGCGGTATAGAAACTCACGGTGGCTTAGATTGGAGGATCACTAAGGCGGAGGTGCCTTTGAAGGCGATGGAGCCAGCCAGGTGTTTGATAACTTTCAGAAGCAGTTGTCACAAGTGGGGGCGACAACACTAGAGGATTTCATTTTTGGTGGTGTTCCTCAGGTGATGAGTCGTTACTTTCAGGGAAACTCTAAGGTTTGGCCTTCATTGTTTGTGCGTGGCTATTACCTTACCGAAGGTATTGTTTTGAAGGGTTGGACTTTCTTCAGGGTGAAAACATAAGATCTTGGATCGGACGAACACGGTGCGTGTGCACTATTTCCTTCTTGAAGGCGTCGCTTTTGGAGACCTTTTACATTTTTTGGGTGCTGTCTTTGGGGGAGGTTGCTGCGAGGAGTTGATCAGTGTGGTGAGGTTTTTACTTTTTTTCCGTTCTTTTTTGTTTTCTTTTTGAGCTGTGTGCATCCTGGATGTTTTTGAGACATCTTATTGGTGCAGAGATTGAGTGTAATTGGTATCTTCGCGATATTAATACATTTCGTTTTAAAAAAAATCTCAAGAAGATAAATCACTATTGCAGAAAAAAATGAACTAAATGTGAGAAAGTGCTTTTCTAGAGACATGAATAATCATCTTTTCCTGGCTACTTTCTAAAAATTCTATAGACCCTATATTGTGGAACAGAGGAAGTACATGAAATGAAAATTAAAACACACCAACTATGAAACGATGACGACGACGATGGTGGCCCAGGCGCTTGCTTGTCACGCTCCTAGCCTCCGACATGGTTTGAACGATAAAGAGCCGGTGCGAGTGGTTGGGGAAAAATTAATACGTACCCGGGTGGAGGTTGGCCGTCAGGGACGGCCATAGCCCGACAGCACGTTGCGGCACTGATTCGGTGCGGCACTAGAGCCACCGCTTCTGCTGCTTCTGTTGTTGGGCACACGCGAGGGTGGCGGTTGCCGTGCGGTAGAGGGCGGGGTGCCAGGGGAGGCCACCGCGGAGGAAGTCATATGGGCCGGAAGTCTCGTCGTCGGTGAATCGCTTGTGGCACGCACGGCAAGTTCACGAGCCTAGGTTGCGAAGAGGGAGCGTGAGTGGGGCACATGAATGAGGTAGTGGCTGGGGACACGTAGCACCTTAGTGGCCTCTCTCCCGTAGAGGCTGAGCTCTCTCGCCTCACCATGGTTTTCCCTTTCAGTCAGATTTCGTCATTTCGACGAAATTTATTGAATTTCATTAATTTTTCAGTGGATACTGAAATATTTATCTTTTAGCCAAACTATTTCAGCAATTTCAGCAGCACATATGAATTCAAATATATTTTTAAATAATTTTCAATTTAAAAAAATATTTGGTTAACTTTAGTATTGAAACTCACTGAATTTCGGTAATTTTGGTTGGTGCTGAATTTTTTCTGAAATTATGGAGTAGTTGGCTCGCTTCAACAAGAAATGAGAACAATTGAATTTTAAAAATGAAACTGGTCAACAAGAAGGTAAAACACATAAAAATGAATCGAGAAACAGAAGCCAGTTAACAAGACGGCACGAATCGAGAAACCGAAGAATCCAGAAGCCGCCGTCTGAATCTATGACCTTCTTTCCTTTTAGAAAAGGAGGATGATCCCCGGCCTCTGCATCTGGGCGATGCATACGGCCACTTTATTAATTATTCTCACAAGACCTTACAAAGTAATACAACAGTAAGGCTAAAGCCGTCGTCTAAGCAACTCTATCCAGTTGATGAAAGGACACGAATATCCTGAGTCTAATACCAAACAGACATCGCAACCAAACTTAACATCTAAGACCTAAGGTCCCATCCAGGACGCCTGCCGGGTATGGGTCTCACCGGTCCGGCGTGCACTCAGAGGCCGCCGCCGCCAACTGCCACCGCTCCATCTTCAGAATTGTACTAATGCATAAACCTTGCTCGGTCCAGCTATCGTCGACGCCACCACGGCACCCAACGGCACCTCCTCCCTGCGCGCAAACAACTGAGCACGTTGCGGTCGCCACTAATACACCTCAGCACCATGCTGCCAAGTACCACCAGCCGACACAGCTTGAAGTCTTTGGAAGATCTGTTGTGTGTAGCACCTGCCGACTAGGGATGACAAAGTGTAGCACCTGTCGGTCAGGCATGACTTGACATCTTGACCGAAGCTCCCTGCAAGATGAAGCCGCTCCATCTCCAGCCTCTCTGAATAGGACGAGAGCACCCCAGGAAGACACGGCGAAGAGTTGAGCACCACAATCACCACGAGAGCCGGACTCAGCCGACCGCCATGGCGAAGCGACACCACTAAAGAGAACCGCCGCCATCAGGAACGCCAAGAACGCGCTGCAGCTGTCCCACCTCCCCGCGGACCCAAAGCGGCGCCTTCAAGAAGGTGACGGAGCCGGGCACCGCCTCCGCCCAACCAAAGTTGTGGGTTTTCACCCGGGTGCAGGGGGAGGACAAGGAAGAGGGAACGGGATCTCGAAGCCGCCTTCAAGAAGGAAACAGCGCCTGGAGCGCCGCCGACGTCGTGGCCGCCGCAGCCGGCCAAGAAATTACTCCGATCCAGAGCTCCCAACCCCACATCCGTGCAGTCCGCCACCGGATGCGGCCGGACTGACGAGGAGGAAGCAGCAGCATGGGGGCGCCGTCTTCAGATCTGGCGAAGGAGATCAGCAGGAGATCCTCCCATGCGGCGCCCGCGTCCACCGCCAATTCGCCGCCCGCGCGGCCGAGTAGACACGGCCCTCAACTCCGGCGAGCGCTGCCCGCCGCTAGGACGACGCCGCCCTCACCAGCAGAGGCCGCCGCCTCAAACCCTAGGCCCGAGCCCAAGTGGCGTCGCGGCGGAGGGCCTCGCCGCCACCCTCATCGGCGTCCGCGCGGGGTACCCGGCGCCGGTCTCCCGCGGCGGCGAGGACAGGAAACAAGAAGGAAAGGAGGCAGGGGGGGGGGGGGTTTGGTCGCCCTCGAGAGGGCGACGCGAGGGAGCGAGTCTAAAAATGGGAGACAAACCTATGAACTTCTAGAAACCTACAATGATTTACACCCGCGGCACTACAATGATTTGATAGATGGTGTACAGGGATCGGCAGTTGTACTCCTAATACATCGTAATATCACACCGGATCTAAAGGAATTTCTCAACGAGTTGTCATTTCTTCAGCCCACTTTCTCACACTCCAACATATCATATATCCTGATGCCTTTCATTCTCAGAACACTTCGTCATATTTTAAGCATTAAATGAATATAGTATTGACACACACTTGCAACTAATCATCTAATTTTGTGATGTGTAAGAAAACATATTATATTCATGCTAAGGTGTAAGCGTGGAGTGTAGAATATGAAATTCATGAGCAAACCACTGAAGGTTTATATAGGTTAGTGGATGTTAATATGGGTGGGAAAGTGGGTAAAGAGATAATGTATGCCATGTACCATCACGGCAGAGATGTGTGGGACACTACTTATTGTGTATGTCAGTGATATGAAATTGATTTATTTCACACATCGCAGTTATAATAATATGTACACATCACAGTTATAATGCTGTTCACCAGTTGCAGATGAGCCCAAGCTCATAAATAGATATTCGATTGTGGAGGATCCTTTTTATCTAAATTTTTTTGAGAAATTATGTTTTTTCAAGAAAACTTTCTTGAGAAATTATGTTTTGTCAAGAAACTCGCCAGAGGCCCGTGCAGCAGAGCTCTTCGAGCTTGCTCTCAGTGACCACCACCTCTGCCTCTGCCCTCTCAGCCACCCTGGATGAAACAACAACGACGATGACACGCACGACAAGGTCATATGGGGGCGGCCACCACCCGGCAATGAGCGGCGACATTGACACATCGTGGCATTGGAGCGGCGGTGGCTGCTGCTGTCGCTAGGCACGCGTGAGGGTGGCAGTTGACACGTGACGAAGAGGAGGCCAATGCAGAGAAAGCCATCTGGGCTGACGGTCTCGTCGCCACTGGATCAGAGGTGGCACGCATGACAAGGTCACAAGTTTGGGTGGAGAAGATGGAGCATGAGTGGAGCACTGAGGCAGTGGTTGGGGACACATGACGCATCTCCAACCTCTCTCCCCCCGCGGCTGAGCTCTCTCGCCTCACCTCACCTTGTTTTGCTACTACTGGAGTAGTTTGCTTGCTTCAAGCCTTCGACTTATTGCGTAATCTACCCCGAGAAATGAAAATGATTTTATTTTTACAAGAAACAAGAAGTTTAACAAGAAGATAAAACAAATAGAAATGAATTTTTGTATTGTTTTATAAGAATCTACTGAACAAGAAGACACAAGACACAGAAAAGGACCGAAGTCGCGGTTGGTGGACCTATTGTTAAACTGTATAGTTATCAGATATGGCTAGTATCTAGGGATGTAGTTATCTTGTATAATAACCTGTACTTATCCTCTGTAAACCCTAGCGGCAGCCCTAGAGGCGCCCTATATAATGATCACGAGACCACCGTGCTAGGTGTGTCGATCCAATCTATTTTCTCTTTGTCTCACATGGTATCAGGCCATCTCGCATAACTGCACGATGGGTTCTCCCTCCTCCGCCGCCATGACCTCCTCGACCCTTGCTTCTCTGCCCATGCCGACTGGTCTCCAGGCGCCACCGTCTTCCGCTGTTCCCCAACCCTCTGCTAGCCTCATTACTGCCAAACTCACCTCCTCCAACTACCTTCTCTGGAAAGCTCAGATCCTTCCTCCCCTTCGCATCACTGGCGTCACCGGCTATGTCGACGGCACCACCCCTACCCCAGATCGCCTCCTCCCGCCTGATGACAAGGGGGAGCGCGCCCCTAATCCGGAGTATGCTACCTGGTTTCGTCAGGATCAAATCATCCTGAGCTACCTGCTCGCCTCGCTCACCGACGATGTGCTTCAGCAGGTCCACCTCTTCGACACCTCCCGTGCCATCTGGGCGCACCTCGAGGAGATGTACGTCACGCACTGCCGCGCCAGCGTGGTGTAGATCAAGATGGACATGATGAACTTCCGCAAGGGCAACCTCTCCATGGTCGACTACTTCGCCAAGATCCGCTCCAACGCCGATCAGCTCGCTGCTGCGGGCCGTCCCATGCGCGAGGAGGACATCATCACCGCCTTCATCACCGGCCTCGACAGCGACTACGAGCCCCTCATCACGGCTATCACGACCCACATTGACGTCATGACGCTGGGCGAGCTCTACTCCCGTGCCATCTCCTTCGAGCGTCGCCGTGAGTATCACACGACTCGTCTTCAACTCCACACGGGCGGCTCCTCCGCCAACTATGTCGTTCACGACCACAACGGCAACACCACCAACCGCGGCAAGGGCCGTGGCAACTCCAGTGACCGCGGTGACTACAACAACAACAACCGCGGCGGGTATCGCGGTGACCGCGGCGGTGGCGGTGGCAACCGCCAGAATGGGAATGGCAACCGTGGTGGTGACCGCGGTGACCACGGTGGTGGCGGGGATGCACGTCTGCAGTGCCAACTCTGTCGGGGTTCTGGGCACTATGCCTGGGAGTGTGCTCAACGCTACAACCACGCCTTCCAACCCCAACACTCCAAGATGGCGGGTCTAGCAGCTGCGTCACCGCCATCCATCCTCGGCGATCCAACCTGGTTCACCGACACGGGGGCCACCGACCACATCACGTCGGACTTGGACCACCTCACCGTGAGGGAGAAGTATCCTGGAAGGGAACACATCCACACTGCCGAAGGATCAGGTTTGCACATAGCTCATCATGGTCATGCTCTCCTTCCTACTCCCTCTGCCAACCTTAAACTTCGCAACATACTACATGTTCCCAATGCCGATAAGAACCTCCTCTCTGTTAATCGTCTTGCCACTAACAATCATGCTTATCTAAAATATTATCCTACTCATTTTCTTATGAAGGATTTGACAACCAAGAGGGTTCTTCTTCAAGGCAGATGTGAAAATGGGCTCTATCCCATTCGGCCTTCACGTTCTCATGCCCTATCTTCAGTTAGACTCTCTGCTGAAGATTGGCATGCTAGGCTTGGGAATCCATCCACACAAGTCGTTCAACATGTTTTGGCGTCCAATAAACTAGCATCGTCAAGTCGGGCTTTGACCCATGTGTGTAATGCTTGTCAACAAGGCAAAGCACATCGGCTACCTTTCCCTAGATCTTCGAGTGTTTCTTCGTTTCCTTTGGAACTTATTTTTTCAGATGTGTGGGGACCTGCCAAAACCTCCTCTGGTGGGTTCCAGTACTATGTTTCATTTATTGATGATTATAGTAAATTTGTGTGGATTTATCTTCTCAAACGAAAGTGTGATGTGTTTGATGTCTTTCGTGATTTTCTTGCCCATGTTGAACGCCTCTTTTCTTGTAAAATCCCGTGTGTTCAATCAGACTGGGGTGGGGAATACGAAAAGCTTAGCAACACATTCTTTCGGCAACTTGGCATTGCTCATTACGTCTCCTGTCCACACACACCAACAGAACGGCTCGGCCGAAAGGAAGCACCGTCACATTGTTGACATGGGTCTCTCCTTATTATCGCATGCATCTATGCCTCTCCGTTTTTGGGATGAGGCGTACTTGTCCGCATGCTATCTTATCAACCGACTACCTAGCCGTGTCATTGGTAATATGAGTCCCATGGAAAAATTGTTCTCCACCAAGCCTGACTACGTATCCCTTCGCACGTTCGGATGTGCATGTTGGCCTAACCTGCGCCCGTATAACACTCAGAAACTTGCTTTTAGATCACAGCAGTGTGTATTTGTCGTGTACAGTATTCGTCACAAAGTCTATAAATGTCTTCACGTACCTACCGCTCATATATATATATATCATGAGATGTTACTTTTGACGAACAAATTTTTCCTTTTGCCAATGCTCAACCCTCTCCAATACCACCCCGCGTCACTCAACATGCCATACTTTTATTTCCACATAACCACATGAACTATGGTGCACCTGTTTCTCGAACTAATTTGGATGCAGGTACCGATTCGGCACAGAAAATCCCTCCCACGGACTCCCAGGCTGATCCTATCCCCCGATCTGCCGCCGCATCCGCCTCGGATCACGTGTCACCTGGCGACAGCGACGTGGCGGCGGTCGACCGTGTGACAACAGGGGACCGCGCGCCAGGCGACCAGACTGGGCCCGGGTCTCCGCCCCCCGCCAATCCCGTGTCTCCTGCGGGCGAGCGGACCGGGGCGCCTCCCGTGTCGGCTTCTGCATGCGCGTGTCCGCCTCACGTGGTGGTGGGGACCACCCCTGCGCGGACCGCTGTGCCTCCCGATTCACCCCAGGCTGCTGTCCACCTGGCGCCCGTGGAGCGGGCCGTTGCTGCTGGCGGCGCTGGATCCCAGGAGGATCTGGCGGCCGCGTCGCCTTCCTCATCCGACACGGGATCCCAGGGGGATTCGCCTGGGCGCTCATCTGCATGCGCTCCACCCGGATCTTCTGTGGCCACCGGATCTTCTTCTCCACCTGTGCATACAATGACGACGCGCACACGTGATCACACTCGTAAACCGTTGCAACGCACTGATGGTACTATCACGTACAATCCCTCCCGACGTGCCTTCTTGGCCCTGCGGGAACCAACTGATCATCGTGAAGCGGTCTCCTCACCGGAGTGGCGTCTGGCCATGCAACTTGAGCTCGATGCTCTCCGACAAAATAGCACCTGGACTTTGGTTCCTCCTCCTCCTCGTGTCAACGTCATTGATTGCAAGTGGGTGTTCAAGATTAAACACAAACAGGATGGATCTGTTGATCGTTACAAGGCACGTATGGTTGCAAAGGGGTTCAAACAACGCTATGGCTTGGACTATGCCGACACATTCAGCCCGGTTGTTAAACCTGTCACTGTGCGCCTAGTTCTCTCCATTGCAGTCTCTCGAGGATGGTGTTTGCGTCAGTTGGATGTTCAAAATGCCTTCCTTCATGGCATTCTCCAAGAAGAGGTATACATGCGCCAACCTCCTGGTTTTGTGAATCCTTCGGTGCCTCATCATTTGTGCAAACTTCGCAAGGCTCTATATGGTCTCAAACAGGCTCCTCGAGCGTGGTATTCTCGGCTCAGTTTTCGGCTCCAACAACTTGGTTTTATAGCATCCAAAGCTGACACGTCTCTCTTTGTCTACAACCAGAGTGGTGTCACCATTTTCATGCTTGTGTATGTCGACAACATTATTGTGGCCAGCTCCTCTCCTCCTGCTACTACCAAGCTACTTGCCGATCTTCAAGCCTCTTTTGCTCTCAAGGATCTGGGCCCCTTGCATTATTTCCTTGGAGTCCATGTGGAGTCATCGCCAGGAGTCATCGCCAGAAGTATATCAGCGATATTCTTCGTCGTGCCAACATTGAAAATTGTAAAGTCTCTACGACGCCCATGTCCTCCAGTGAGAAGATTAGTAAGGACAGTGGTGATCCACTGTCTCAGGATGACAACACCAAGTATCGCAGCTTGGTTGGAGCCCTCCAATATCTAACACTCACGAGGCTAGACATTTCCTTTGTAGTTAACCGTGTTTGTCAGTTTCTTCATGCACCCACGACTGCACATCTTTTAGCAGCAAAGAGGATCTTGAGATACTTGAAGTATACTCACAGTATGGGCCTGTCTATTCGAAAGTCACCCTCCATGCTGATAAGCTGTTTTTCAGATGCAGGTGGCTTTGCAGTCTTTCTTGGACCTAACCTTGTCTCATGGAGTTCAAGAAAGCAAGCCACGGTGTCCAGGTCAAGCACGGAGTCTGAGTACAAGGCACTTGCGAATGGAACAGCTGAGGTAATATGGATACAGTCAGTCCTTGGTGAACTTGGGGTCTTCCTCTCTCGACCTCTTGTTCTGTTGTGTGACAATCTAGGAGCCACTTACCTATCTGCGAATCCGGTATTCCATGCCAGAACCAAGCACATAGAAGTGGACTTCCATTTTGTTCGTGAATGAGTTGCAGACAAGGCACTTGATGTTCGGTTCATATCTTCTAAGGATCAAGTTGCGGACATATTCACAAAGCATCTAGCTGAGACGCCATTTGTTTTAAATAGGCACAATCTGAATCTTTGTGTGGGAAGTTCAGATTGAGGGGGAATGTTAAACTGTATAGTTATCAGATATGACTAGTATCTAGGGATGTAGTTATCTTGTATAACAACCTGTACTTATCCTCTGTAAACCCTAGCGGCAGCCCTCGAGGCGCCCTATATAATGATCACGAGACCACCGTGCTAGGTGTGTCGATCCAATCTATTTTCTCTTTGTTTCACACCTATCAACTTCAAGAAACCTAGAAAAAGGCCAGAATTACGACCGAAAATATCCACTGCAAGACGAGGATCCGTTCATTGATGTACAAGTGCCATGAGGGGAACAAAGAGCATAGCCGGGAAGCCAAGGCATGAGACCGTCGATGCTCCTAATCTATTGTAATATCATACGGGGATGAAAGATATTGCTGGCCGAGTTGTCATTTCTTCGGCCCACTCTTTCGTCCTCGCATCGCATGTATGATTTATCCCGATGCCTTTCATTCTCAAACCTTTTCACCATGTTCTTGACCAGGAACCACTATTAAGCATTAGATTACTGCAGCATTGGCACGCTCTTGTAACTAATCATCTAATTTTTTTATGTACAAGCACACTTGTTACATTCATGCTAAGATGCGAGGCTGGGATGTAGACTATCAAATTCAAGAGCTAACAAGCGAACGTTTTGTAAGTGAGTGGATGTTGCCATGGATGGGAAAATGGTTGAAGAAGTAATGTACACCATGTACTGTACCGTAAGTAGCACAAATGAGTGGGGCACTATTTATTGTGTAGGTCAGGGATACGAAATTGATTTATTTCACACATCAATTATATATGTTATACACTTACGCTTGTAGATTGTGGAGAGTACTTTTTATATAAACTTTATTGAGCAAATATGTTTTGCTCATGAAGTGCGGACAGAAGCTCGTCCAATTGCTATCGATGAACGAAACGTACAAGGTGCATTTAAATATCAAGAGTTAAAGACACAGAAACATATGTCTGCGTTACAAACTGAGTCGTCACTAGAACGTGTCTAAGGAAGATAAATTATTATTGCAGTAAAAATAGTAATGAACTATATGTGAGAAAAGACTTTCCTTAAGGCCTGAACAACCAGCTTTTCCTGGCATGCGTGTGTGCTGTTTTTTCTAATAGTGTATGTACTGTTTGAACGGCAGAGATTTGGTAAGAATGGAGTATATAGCAAAAAAACTATCACGTTATGGGCTATGTCCACAAAAAACTATCACTTTTTTAATCTTTCAAAAACTACCACAAATTTGGTTCGCTGTTCCAAAAACCCCAAACTATCATGTGGTTTAGAATTAATTCAAATTATGACAGGTCAGCCGAGCTCCTAACCAAACCATTTGTTGACTGTCTATTTTACTGTTAGCTTACAAGTGAGGCCCACATGTAAGCCATCTCTTCTTCCTCTCCTCTCCTCTCCCTCTTCTTACCTTTTTCTCAAATGTTAACCCTCTCCCGAGCCAGCCGGCGCCGCCACGGCCGAGCAGACCCAAGACCGGAGCAGCCATGGCTGGCACCACCTCCCCCACCGAGAATACCCCACGCCGCGAGCCACCTCGTGGCCGCCACTGACGCCGACGAGGCCACGTGCGGCGGGTGGTGCACCGGCTGTCGCCACTGCATGAAGCTCTGCAACGCCGAGCTAGACGAAGACGGCCTGGCACCATTGCTGCCATTAGCATTACCTCGTGCACCACCTGCTTCTGACAATGCCACTGCATCGGCGACACACCGTCGAAGCCGCAGCGGCCTCCACCAGCGCCGTGACGCGGATGCGTCGTCACAGGGTGTGGCTAACCCACCACCGCCTCCCTTCACCCCACCAATCCCCGCAGCGCCATTGTCACCTACTGCTGCCGCCCCTCCATGTTCAGCCATGAACAACAGAACAATGGGAGGAGCGGGAGCCACAACGTGCAACAACAGGAGCAGCGGCTCCACCGTGTGCAACAGCTGGAACGCCCTCGAGCTCCGCCTCCAGAGCAATGACGGACGACGTGCACATGGTCCCTTCGTCGGCTCCAGCGATGAGCTTGCCGGCGGGGATCCGATTGCTTTTTATACTTTTTCACAAGGACCCGATTGCTTTTTTAATAAAATTACAGGGACCTGATTGCTTTTATTTTTTCTATAGGGACCTGAATGCACTACAAAAATGTGTGGGGCCCACCTGTCATAATCTGTTAACGTTCAACCTAACGGTCAAAGATAACGGTCAACCCGACGAGTGGACCCGAGCTGCCATAATTTTGATTAAAACTTAATGGTTCATTCACTTGGGTTTTTTGGAACAGCCAACCAAAATAGTCATGGTGTTTTTATTTTTTTAAAAGTGATAGTTTTTTGTAGACATAGCTCATAAAGTGGTAGTTTTTTGCTATATACCGTGAGAATGATTGGCGACATACTCGGGTGGCAAGGGGTTAGTCACCTCCCGTGACTACCCTGAGTTGGCGCTAGATCGGAGAAGATGTGGTGGCTATTGGCCATGCACGATGGTAGGGTGGTGGTGCTATCGCGTGCAGGGCAGTGGAACAAAGGCCATCTTGGCAGACGGACTAGTCGTTGTTGATGTGAAGGTGCTATGCGCCATAAGGTTTTGAGTTTAGATGGACGAGATAATCAGAAGACAAAATGGAGTGCAGTGTCGAGCGTGTGAGTGAGGCAGTGATTGGAACCACATGGCGCCTCACTGGTCTGGAGTGCTAGTGTGTACGAAGGTGCAACTTGGGGGAGGTCAGTGTGGCGGTAACCATGTAGGCCGGCGGTCTCATCACGCTCGTTAATCAGAGGTGGTGCGCGTGTGCGCGTCTAGGACTAGAGTTTGGGTGACGAAGAGGAGGGCAGTGGAGCACTTGAGTGAGGTAGCGGTTGGGGACAATTGTTACCTTGTCGGTCTCTCTCCCCTCATTTGATCGTCTGATCTGTCCGACCTCACGAGCTTCATATGATTTTGCAATCAACTATAAGAAAATTTTAGATAATAATGAAAGCTGGTAAAAAAAGAGATATGGGCATAGGATTGTCGCCATGGGTGGGCTGCGATTTTTTTTGAAGCCTGGACAAAGCCACGAATGTGACTGAGGATATTTGCAACACGACCACATTTAATCATCCATGGCTACTGTGTTGGATCGCACTGTAGATCCATGGAGCGTCGCTGGCTAATAGAGATAGGAGTTGATCCTAGTCTATGCTAATATTAGACAGTATAACATGGTATGACTACATAAGTCTTCCTTTCATCTACTCACTTCTTTGTCTTGCCTTGTAGGATTTCTCCTGATGCCTTTCATTCTCAAAGCTCTTCCCTATTTTCTTCGACAAAAATATATTAAGCATTGAATGAACGTAGTATTGACACACTCTTGTCATCCGTCTAACATTTTGTGATGTATAACCAAATCTATTGTATTGATTCTAACAAACAAGTGTGGAGTGTGGACTAGAAATTCACCGTTTAACAAGAGAAGAGGTTATATAGGAGAGTGACGTTAGTATAATTCTGATCTTGGGTTCGTTCAACCACATGCACGGCCGGGTCATGTGTGGCCGGTTGAGTTAGTTGGCTAGTTGTCCTCCTCACAACAAGTGAATAAAGGTTGCCAAGATACAGGCCGGATCGCGGCCGCGGCGTTCGTCGCCATTGCTCTGAGTTCGTGCTCGAGTTGGGTTATCTCGTGCGTATGATTTCCGGGTTTGCGCCAACAAGTGAAAGTTGCTATCGATGGAAAAGTGGGTGAAGATAATAATGTGCACCATGTTCTGTGAGTAGATGCAGGTCGGGCACTACTTAGTGTGTAGGCCGGTGATATGAAAATTGCTTTGTCTCATCAACCAATTCTAGCAGTGTGCACTTATGCTTGTAGGTAAGGGAAGAGGATACCCTTTCATGTCACGTGAGGATAGTTCATAAGTTTTGTTCATTTAGCTGTGTATATGAGTTCATCCAACTTGAATGAATTCATTTTCTGTATCAGAACGATTGTAATCTCCATGTTTAAGCAATGATTCTCTTTTCCCACAAAAAAGGAGAGCAACTCTAGCAGTTCGTAGAAATGGACGTGTGGACTCGATTTGGATGGCGAGAACCCAAAACGGGTGTCCAACATCTCGTGTAAAGACCTGCAAAAATACATGTTGTCTGAATTGCCTTCGACGACGTCTAGACATGGAAGATGTGAAGGCATCGTGGAAAGCTCAACCGTTGGCAAGGCTTTGTCCCACCTGCCAGTTTCGATCCCCGTGGATACAAGGAAGACACGCACAACTGTCGTGTGGTCGCCGTCGTGCGTGCACTACCCCATCCATAGCGAAGGTATGCCTCCCTTTTTCCCCGGATTTGAAGTGTCGATTAAAACGACGGCTCGGGAAATGTAGCGCCTCACCACCCTTTTTCACCTTGTGGCTGAGCTCTCTCACCTCACACCTGATGCTAGTTGGTTTGGTTCAACTTCTTTGAAATCTACTGCGAAAAATGAACAAGAAAATGAAAATGAAAAGTTGTCACCCAGAAGGTAAAACAACGAGAAATGGATGAAGATTGTCAAGTTCAGGACATCTAGGAATTTGTTAAAGCCTAAACAAGGCCACAAACGCAACCGAATGTTTCCACGGAGAAATGACATTTAATCATCCGTGGCCGCTACATGGGTCGCCACAGGTTCGAGGAGCGTCATCACGAGAAGTCGAGGTTGAAGAGGCTGCAGCTTTGTCGATGTTCCTAGTCTATCGTGTATGTTAAACACAAGCTTATGGTACATACGTCTAGGTGAGTCCTTTGCATAGATTGAAAGATATACAACACCAATGCGTCCATTGCAGCAACACACCATAATGTTTTGGTCAATGATCCATCCGGCAATCACTTGAAGAACATGGGGTTTTGGAGCAAAATATTTGCAGAAGAAAACGGTAAAAGAGAGTAGATGCATCAAACTTCTCAACTAGAAATCCGGTGTGCGCTCGCTTGATTGGACATTTACTCGGCCCAATTACTTGTCTTACCTCATTTCCATGGTTATTTTATGCAACAAAGCTGAAAGTTAGTAGCGAGCTTTGATACTAGATGTGACGAAGTTACTAGCTGAAACTTGCACTGTAAATCACACTCACCCTATAGTCAAATAATATGAACAATGTTCCAGGCCGTGCTTATTCACATCAAACTCTTTGTAGAAGAGTGATGAAAACACCACTTAGAGGAGCGGGGCTACAAAAGATGATATTATCATGTAAACAAAAATGGGTTTCTGACTTTCACTACACTCATCTAGGACTAGTACATAACTAGATGCCAGTCGAACCCCTTAATGATCGAACAAGTGGGCGGCGCCACTAGGCTGGTCATGGCTCTCAAGCACAACCACCTCTTGGTTGTACCTCGCTAGGAGCCCCACGCAGCAGAGCCCGTCAAGCCTACTCTCGATCACCACCACGTCCGCCTGCGGCCACTGCACCCTAAAACAAAATGAAACGACGATGGTGATGGCCAAATTGCTTTCTTGCTTGATGCGCTCACTCTTACACGGTCTGAATTGGCGGCCAACAAAGAGATGGTGTGAGTGGCGGGGCAATAGTACATACCTGGGTGGCGAGTGCGGGTGGGGTTTTCCACCACTGGGCAGTGTGCCGCGGCACCGACATGGTACTAAACTGGAGCTACGGTTGGTGGCCGGATTACACGAGGGTGGTGGTGCATGTGAGTGTGCAATACAGGGATGATATTCGCAACACGACAATTAATCATCATTGGCCAGTGAGCCATTGATGCCGCAGGGCAACGAAGACACGAGTTGGTCCTAGTCTATAGTAATAGCTAACTGGTCCACATCGTCAGACTAGACAAGTCGTCATTTCTTCTACTAACCTGCTCTCCTTTTCTTGTTGCATTTCTCTGGATGCCTTTCATTCTCACAGTTTTCTGCTATGTTCTCGGGCAGGAACCAATATTGAGCACTAAAGGAATGTAGTATTGACATGATCTTTTCATCAGCCATGTACAAATTTGTGATGTATAACCAAACCTACTGTATCGATGCTAAGAAACAAGTGCGGAGTGTGGAATAGAAATTCACTCGCTAACAAGTGAAGGGGTTATATAGGGGAATGCATTGTTATGGATCGAGAAGAAGTGTCTGATAATAATGTGGACCATGTTCTGTGAGCAGATGCAGGCCAGGCACTACTATTGTGTAGGTTGGAGAAGTGGGTGATAATAATGCACTTCTATTGTGTAGGTTAGTGATATGAAAATTCCTACCAAACTTTTTGATACCCTGCACAAGGGCGTCAATTATTACTCCACTTCTGCCAAGAGGGTACTTGAGCAAGCTCCCTGGGTTGTATCATTCTGCAAACATGCAAACCTGATATTTTGTAATTAGACCAAATGATGGAAATAAAAACTTCGGAACTATTTATTTGAAATATGTTAGGCGCATTTCAAGTGAGAGTTCAGCAAAGTCATTAATGCTTAATCAGTGGAAAAGCTAAGTCTTACAAGTCATAATCCAATGCCAACTATCTAGACATCCATTTTTCATGGAGCATGATACCAACAAGGCATGCCATGACAGGCATTACTGTTGGATCAACTGAAAGAATATTTTCCTGATATTGTGGTTAGA
>NW_025225203.1:42878-44627 GCF_018294505.1 Triticum aestivum | reverse complement strand
GGCGTTCGTCGCCATTGCTCTGAGTTCGTGCTCGAGTTGGGTTATCTCGTGCGTATGATTTCCGGGTTTGCGCCAACAAGTGAAAGTTGCTATCGATGGAAAAGTGGGTGAAGATAATAATGTGCACCATGTTCTGTGAGTAGATGCAGGTCGGGCACTACTTAGTGTGTAGGCCGGTGATATGAAAATTGCTTTGTCTCATCAACCAATTCTAGCAGTGTGCACTTATGCTTGTAGGTAAGGGAAGAGGATACCCTTTCATGTCACGTGAGGATAGTTCATAAGTTTTGTTCATTTAGCTGTGTATATGAGTTCATCCAACTTGAATGAATTCATTTTCTGTATCAGAACGATTGTAATCTCCATGTTTAAGCAATGATTCTCTTTTCCCACAAAAAAGGAGAGCAACTCTAGCAGTTCGTAGAAATGGACGTGTGGACTCGATTTGGATGGCGAGAACCCAAAACGGGTGTCCAACATCTCGTGTAAAGACCTGCAAAAATACATGTTGTCTGAATTGCCTTCGACGACGTCTAGACATGGAAGATGTGAAGGCATCGTGGAAAGCTCAACCGTTGGCAAGGCTTTGTCCCACCTGCCAGTTTCGATCCCCGTGGATACAAGGAAGACACGCACAACTGTCGTGTGGTCGCCGTCGTGCGTGCACTACCCCATCCCTAGCCAAGGTATGCCTCCCTTTTTCCCTGGATTTGAAGTGTCGAGTAAAACGACGGCTCGGGAAATGTAGCGCCTCACCACCCTTTTTCACCTTGTGGCTGAGCTCTCTCACCTCACACCTGATGCTAGTTGGTTTGGTTCAACTTCTTTGAAATCTACTGCGAAAAATGAACAAGAAAATGAAAATGAAAAGTTGTCACCCAGAAGGTAATACAACGAGAAATGGATGAAGATTGTCGAGTTCAGGACATCTAGGAATTTGTTAAAGCCTAAACAAGGCCACAAACGCAACCGAATGTTTCCACGGAGAAATGACATTTAATCATCCGTGGCCGCTACATGGGTCGCCACAGGTTCGAGGAGCGTCATCACGAGAAGTCGAGGTTGAAGAGGCTGCAGCTTTGTCGATGTTCCTAGTCTATCGTGTATGTTAAACACAAGCTTATGGTACATACGTCTAGGTGAGTCCTTTGCATAGATTGAAAGATATACAACACCAATGCGTCCATTGCAGCAACACACCATAATGTTTTGGTCAATGATCCATCCGGCAATCACTTGAAGAACATGGGGTTTTGGAGCAAAATATTTGCAGAAGAAAACGGTAAAAGAGAGTAGATGCATCAAACTTCTCAACTAGAAATCCGGTGTGCGCTCGCTTGATTGGACATTTACTCGGCCCAATTACTTGTCTTACCTCATTTCCATGGTTATTTTATGCAACAAAGCTGAAAGTTAGTAGCGAGCTTTGATACTAGATGTGACGAAGTTACTAGCTGAAACTTGCACTGTAAATCACACTCACCCTATAGTCAAATAATATGAACAATGTTCCAGGCCGTGCTTATTCACATCAAACTCTTTGTAGAAGAGTGATGAAAACACCACTTAGAGGAGCGGGGCTACAAAAGATGATATTATCATGTAAACAAAAATGGGTTTCTGACTTTCACTACACTCATCTAGGACTAGTACATAACTAGATGCCAGTCGAACCCCTTAATGATCGAACAAGTGGGCGGCGCCACTAGGCTGGTCATGGCTCTCAAGCACAACCACCTCTTGGTTGTA
>NW_025225203.1:40151-41862 GCF_018294505.1 Triticum aestivum | reverse complement strand
AAATTTGTGATGTATAACCAAACCTACTGTATCGATGCTAAGAAACAAGTGCGGAGTGTGGAATAGAAATTCACTCGCTAACAAGTGAAGGGGTTATATAGGGGAATGCATTGTTATGGATCGAGAAGAAGTGTCTGATAATAATGTGGACCATGTTCTGTGAGCAGATGCAGGCCAGGCACTACTATTGTGTAGGTTGGAGAAGTGGGTGATAATAATGCACTTCTATTGTGTAGGTTAGTGATATGAAAATTCCTACCAAACTTTTTGATACCCTGCACAAGGGCGTCAATTATTACTCCACTTCTGCCAAGAGGGTACTTGAGCAAGCTCCCTGGGTTGTATCATTCTGCAAACATGCAAACCTGATATTTTGTAATTAGACCAAATGATGGAAATAAAAACTTCGGAACTATTTATTTGAAATATGTTAGGCGCATTTCAAGTGAGAGTTCAGCAAAGTCATTAATGCTTAATCAGTGGAAAAGCTAAGTCTTACAAGTCATAATCCAATGCCAACTATCTAGACATCCATTTTTCATGGAGCATGATACCAACAAGGCATGCCATGACAGGCATTACTGTTGGATCAACTGAAAGAATATTTTCCTGATATTGTGGTTAGACCAAATGGTGAAAATAAATCTTCAGAATTGTACACATGAAAAAATGTAGGTGAGTAGGCGTGTTTTAAGGGAGTGTTCAACAGAGCCACCAATTATTAAGGATTGATTTGATGTGGAAAAGCTAATAAGTCATACACCCACGACTTCGATATTATATTGGACAACTACAAAATTATGTCACTTAAAGTGGATTTAGTTTAGTGGTGAGAATTCCACTTTGTGGCCGTGGAGACCTGGGCTCAAATCCCAGCAGCCACATTTAGTTATTCTTTTCTCAGAAACAAATGAATCACTACTTATTTATTTTATCTCTTTTATTTGATTATCACAATACACTGCTTTTTAATGTATTTAGTTTTCATGCATGTGAACGATTTATTACAGTCCAACAAGATGCATATACCCCCTGAAAAATAAAAATAAATGCAGGTACATAACCATTGTGTTTAGGGTGCCTCCACCTATATATTTCGTGTGGTCACATGTGACATGTTATGGCATTTTTGTATCAGTTATCATATATTACCATTTGATGTTGTGGAGTTTGCACCCAGGGGATCAGTTATCATATCTTACCATTTGATGTTGCGGAGTTTTCATCTAAAGCAAAAACGTTGGGGTTGGGACAAGCACCCAGCAGCCACATTTAGTTTTTCTTTTCTCAGAAACAAATGCATCACTACTTATTTATTCTATCTCTTTTATTTGATTATCACAATACACTGCTTTTTAATGTATTTAGATTTCATGCACGTGAACGATTTATTACAGTCCAACAAGATGCATATACCCCCTGAAAAATAAAAATAAATGCAGGTACATAACCATTGTGTTTAGGGTGCCTCCACCTATATATTTCGTGTGGTCACATGTGACATGTTATGGCATTTTTGTATCAGTTATCATATATTACCATTTGATGTTGTGGAGTTTGCACCCAGGAGATCAGTTATCATATCTTACCATTTGATGTTGCGGAGTTTTCATGTAAAGCAAAAACGTTGGGGTTGGGACAAGCACCCAACAGCCACATTTAGTTTTTCTTTTCTCAGAAACAAATGCATCACTACTTATTTATTCTATCT
>NW_025225203.1:37532-40141 GCF_018294505.1 Triticum aestivum | reverse complement strand
TGTGGAAACCTGGGCTCAAATCCCAGCAGCCACATTTAGTTTTTCTTTTCTCAGAAACAAATGCATCACTACTTATTTATTCTATCTCTTTTATTTGATTATCAAAATACACTGCTTTTTAATGTATTTAGTTTTCATGCATGTGAACGATTTATTACAGTCCAACAAGATGCATATACCCCCTGAAAAATAAAAATAAATGCAGGTACATAACCATTGTGTTTAGGGTGCCTCCACCTATATACTTCGTGTGGTCACGTGTGACATGTTATGGCATTTTTGTATCAGTTATCATATATTACCATTTGTTGCTGTGGAGTTTGCACCCAGGAGATCAGTTATCATATCTTACCATTTGATGTTGCGGAGTTTTCATGTAAAGCAAAAACGTTGGGGTTGGGACAAGCACTTAAGTGAAACAGGATATTTGAGCAGGCAGAATTTATCAACTTACCATTTCTGCAGACAGACTGCTGTCAGACTTTGACGCCCGCGAGCAGAAAGTACAGGAGGTCAATCTGGCGAATCAACGATCTCTGAGAACGGCGTAGCAGTTTCGTGGTGCCTAGGGCTCCCCGAGGTCTCATTTTTATGTTCGGCTGCAACAGACAAGGCGCATATCTGCTGGATGCTGTGGAAAGGATGCCCAAATCACCTAGGATGAAGAGTGGAGACCTGAGATTGTTTTGTAGTAATACTGCATTAGCAGAGGTTTCAGGCGGTCGTTAACATGGTATGCTAATCTTGGCCTGACATTTGAATCATGATATTTGCACAAATTCACATGCTGATTGTATATTATGCTATTTAAAACGCACAACGAAGTGATGCAATGCCCGTTTGCCAACATGTGTCTTTTCAGCAGTTCAGTCTGTCTAGGTACAGCTGAAGGAGAGTGGCGTTTTGGATCTCGGCCTCTATGGAAGCCGATTTAAAAAAAATCAAAAATTGAAATTTTTGGATTCAGAATAATCTGAAAAAATTTGTACAAGTAAACATGGATGTCAGGTGTATGTGTGTAAAATGTCAGGATGAAATAAATTGAAATACGACCTGTACAAAAAAGACAAGTTGATGGCCTGCGCGGATGAACAGTATCATATGTTAAAAAACTTCAGATTTGTTTTTTTTTGCGTATTTTGTCCTGAAAATTTACACATGTGTGGATTATGCCTTCATATATATCTGTATTTTTTTCAGAATTTTTTGAAATGCAAAAATATGAGTTTTCATGAATTTTTTATTTTGCTTTTGGAGGCCTCCATGGAGCTCAGGCTCCAAAAGCAATTTCGGCAACTGAAAAGACTTCTTCCCCTAAGAAAATAAATGTAGAATATAAGGAACTCACTAGAATATTTATCCACTCCCTGGTTGCATCAAGACAACCATAGGTCTAAAGCTCCTGGTAGTATTTTAGGAAACCACTATTACGGCCAGAGCATTTTCATACAAAGTGTAACATAGAACATCCAACAAAAGTGCAGTAAGATAGAGCACTACTAAGTTTCAACTCGATCAATCGATAACATCATATCGATGAGTCCAGAACAATTCATTGCAAATTAATCAGGTTTTAACTCAACTTTGGGGAAATCAGTCGGCCCTATCCGCGAGTTGAACTGGCCTTGGGTGACATCCACCATCCAAGAGTCATACAAGGCACACCGAACCGATTGGCCTAGCACAAGAGGATCCGCAGGGCCGGTCAAATCATCATCAGCCACAATTAGGACAGAGTTAATTTCTCTGAAGATTTTTTTCCCCTATTTTGTTGTTTTCATTTGTTATTTGCAGAGGAACCAATTAATAGAGGGTGACCTGGGCGAGGGGAATGACTTGTCGGCCTCTGACTAGAAATTGGAGATGAGCTAGGGGGCCGGAGTTGATGTGGAACCTCTTGAAGTCGAATGAGTGGGCGGCTGCAGGGCTGGTCGTGGTTCTCCAGCACCAACACGTCCTGGCAGGGAGTCCCGCGCAGCAGAGCTCTCCGAGCCCACTCCTGATCACCGCCATGTCCCCCACCGGCCTCTCCACCACCTTTGACTAAACGAAACGGCCAAGATCAACAACGTGCAGTGCTCGCTTACTTGCTTGACGCGCTCCCAGACTCTCACACGCTCTGAGCGGCGGTGAAGGAAGAGTTCGTGTGAATGGTGAGGCGAATGACCTGGCGGGGACGATCACCGTGTGAATGGTGAGCGTGCGAGAGTCTGAGAGATAAGCGCGCCGACGCACGGCACTGGAGCGGAGGTGGTGGCGGCTATTGGTAGTTGGTCTGTTGGTGGTGGAGTGGTGGTGGTGGTTCTGCTGCTTGTTGGCTTGCTTCAAGCTAGGACTTGTTGCCACTCTATCGCGACAAACGAGCAAATCTTTTTTATAAAAAAGAACCAAGCTCTTCACAAGAAGGTAAAACAAACAAAGATGGATTGCATTTTTAACAGAAGTTTGTTAACTAGATGGCGCAATAAAAAAGAAATGAACTTAAGTTACAGTTGGCAGGAAAGTTTTAAATAGCGGGCTAAGCCTCTTAGTAATGGACCACTTCCAGCGCCATCAGCGCAACGAGGAGCACTGCCGGGAAGCCTAGTCAGGAGTCCATCTATGCTCCT
>NW_025225203.1:25348-36953 GCF_018294505.1 Triticum aestivum | reverse complement strand
TCATACTCTGGCTCAACCGGACACCCATTGGTGATGTACCAAAAGTTCTCAAGCATATCCCTCTCATCTTCAATGGTCATGTTATGCAATATGATGCGTCAAGTCATGATCTGCCATAGAACCTTGGAGCTCCAGTACTCGGCAGGGCCACGAATAATTGCAAAGCACTCCTGAAGCACTCCTCAACATCTTTCCTAGCAGCTTTTTGTTACATTTTGGACGTGGTATCATTTTGACCAAGGTGGCCCATGGTGGATAGATGTCATCCACAAGGTAGTAACCCATTGAGTAATTGTGCATGTTGACCAAATAGCTGCAAGAAGGACTTCACCGTTAATAAGCTTAGAAAATAGTGGTGATCTTGCCAACACATTCAAGACATTGTGAGAGCCGGACAAACCAACAAATGAATGCCATATCCAAAGATCATTCGATGAAATTGCCTCGAGAATGATGGTTGGATCACTGCAGTGGCCTTTGTACTGAACCTTCTGCCCTATAGGACAATTCTTCCATGTCCAGTGCATACAGTCAAGTGATTCAAGCATGCCTGACCATCCTCTTGCTTCACTCTCGGTCATCAGCCTCTGGGTGTCTTCCTCGGTTGGTGCTCTCAAGTACTTCGGGCTAAAGACATTAATCACTGCTTTTCTGAACCTTCGAATAGCGCCCAAGGTTATGTCCACCAATGCAGACATAGTAATTGATTGCATAGGCCGAACACCCATATCCCAAGACTTGAACAGCGTCAATGCACTTCAGTAGAGGGCTTGCACTTATCTCTCCACATGCATTTCCCCAGAGCTTGAACCAATCATCATATCTCTCAACGACTTTTGCAATGGTCAGAAAAAGACTTGTGTGCATTCAAAAGCGCCGGCGAAAGTACTTCTTCGGATAGGTTGGCTTTGGGTGAAAGTAGTGTCTCATGATCTTTGCATGACCCTCCTCTTTGTCACGATTGGTTTGTATGCGGCCAAACTGTGATCTTCTCCTAGGCCGCTGGACATCATCATTGATAACCATGCCTAAGATGGTGTCAAAGTCATCATCGTCTTCTTCCTCTTTCGATGATGAAGAGTCCACCAAGACCATCTCCCTCAACCTCTTCATCTACAATCCAAAGAGGTAGGTTCAATCCAGAAGGTTCGGTTCAAAGAGAACCGAACAAAAAAACTCACCTAGGCAATTCGTCGAACACTTGTAGTGCGGTGCTGGTGCACTGGCCGGCCGCTATCGTTTTGACCAAACCGGCGGGCGGCGACGCGAGGGAATAACCTGCAGTGGTGTTCCAGCAATGTGAGATGCAGTGACCAGCAAAAACAGAAGAAACTACAGAGAAATCCAACAAATCAAGAATGGCAACGGCGACGACGTTACACCTTGATTCCGATGACGGCAACGGGGGCTAAATGGGCTCGATGATGGGCAAAAGGGAAGCGAGGGGTAAGGGATGCAACGAGGTAGCGGCGGGGTTGGCGGAGGGTCGCCGGAAGGCGTGCCAGCAAAGATGGAGGCACGGTGGTGACGCGGGGGAGAGGCACAACTTTTTACTCAGCCGCCGAGCGGTGGAGTATATTTAGGGAGAAAGTTGGCGCCGGAGCAAACAATTTACTCCCTTACGGCAGATAAGGGATCGGTTAGGTGCCAATTAGAGGAGTAAAAATGAATTTTTACTCCTATAACTGGTTGTAAGGGATCGGTTAGAAATGCCCTTATTGTGTAGGTCAGTGATATGAAATTGATTTGTTCACACATCAATTATAGTATGGCGTGCTTACGCTTGTAGGTAAGCAGAGGGTACTTCTTTTATCTAAACTTTGTGAAAAAACTATCTTTTGTTCATAAAATGATGATAGATGCTCGTCCAATTGGTATGGATGAAGAAAAACAATCAAGAATTAAACACTTGGTGGCCACAAGACATCTCAAGAAGATAAATCATTGTTGCAATAGAAGTTTTAGTGAACTATATGTAAGAAAAAGCTTTTCCTAGCACAAACCTGTATTGTTTGAACGGAAAAGAGTATAATCAAGTGACAAGGGGTCGGAGACCACCCAGTAGCTCACGGCCGCGTTGACTTGGAGCTGCATTGGAGAGGCGGTGGGAGCTACAAGCTCGCCAGTGGGTGTTGCGAGAGGCTATTTCCGTGTGCTATGACTGATGACCTACAATGCTCCAACCAATGTGCGGTGATGTTGGTGTGTGCTGATGTTGCAGCCCGCATGGTGGAATTGTGATGCTGCATATGCCAACGAGGGAGCTGTGAAGCCTACGCTGGGCGACAGGGATGGTGGGCCAGTGTGCCACGGGATCGTGGCCGTGGCGACCAGGTGTTGCAAACTACAACCACGACGTGCTACAATGGGTGGCGACCACAGTGCTGCGAGGAGGATGGCGACGTGAAGCGCAGAGGGGAGGCATGCAAGGATCCTCCCTTGCCGTGAGGTTGTGCGTAGCAAATGATGGACAAATGGGATGTACTAAGTCAACGAATTGGCGAGCTGATCATGGACGTACATGCATGCATGATCGAATAACTCGGGAGGGGACCGATCGATGCCTCAATTCTTTCGCGCAAGGCAGTAGAGGATCATCTATAGTAAAATGACGTTCAACATATTTGAGGTTCTATTTTTTCTGGAAAAAAACATGTTCAAATATCTGAATGGATCTGATGGTTTGCTTCCTCGGCTTGAGCGTGATCATAATGGGCTTTTTGCCTACCCAGGCCCGCGTGGAGCTTATCGTGGCACAACCCACCGTCTGTCATTCCCTATTGCCGTCGGCCATGGCTTCCCAGCCGCCATTTAGAGCATCTCCAGCCGTTCGGCCCTCCAGGGCGTCAAGAAAAAAACCGCTTGGCGGCGAGGCGGCGTCAGATTGGCGCGTGGGGGCGATCTAGCTCCCAATCGTCAGCCCACAGGCCGGCTGGGTTCGGCGATGTTTCGTACAAAATATATGCAAACTCCGCGATTTTTGCATAAACACGGCGAACATTTATTGAAATTTGTATAAAAATATGAAAACATGCAAACTACGGCTGAACTACGCCTAAACTACGCCTAGCCGCCACCGCCGCCGCGGCCGCCGCCGTCGTCTACATGCCGAAAAGCCTGTAGAAGCGGGTGTAGTCGCCGCCGCCGTCGTCGTCGTCGTCGCACGGCTGGCTTGGGCCGGCGCCATCCCTGCTGCAACCCTTACTAGGGTCGCTGAGGCGCGATGGCGCACTGGACGGCCCGGCCTCATCCTCCTCGTCGCTGTCGAGGACGATGAGGCCGCCCTCCTTGCGCCCGCGGCGCCGGGCCTGGAGCTCCACATACTGCCGGTGCTGGCGACGGACCTGCTTCCGGACGTAGTCCTCCTTCGCCCACTTGAGGGCGGACTCGTCGTCGGAGTCCGCCATCTCGACGTGCTCCGGCTTCACCGGGAGCAGCCCCGGCTCCGGCTTGGGTTGGACCAGGCGGAAGGAACCACGCGGGGAGGGCTGGGCACCCTCGTTGATGACGAGGGCATCGCTGCGGGTGCGGCGCCCGAGAGGCGTCTCCTCCGGCTCGGGCTTGACGGGGCGGAGCACGGCCGGCGAGCCGGAGCCCGACGACGAGGACGACCCCGACTCCATCCGCCGCGGCCTCCAGGAGCTCCCACGGCGAGAGAAGGACGGACGCGGCGGGTACTCGAGGCGCGACATGTTGCCGGTCTCGATATGGTCGAGGACAGCCTCGAGGGTGTGGCCTGGCACGCCCCACCACTCGCGCCACCCGTCGGAGTTGAGGCAGCCGCCCGGGATCACGCCGTTGGTGGAGGCGATTTGCTCCTCGCGGCGGCGTTGGAAGTACGTGGCCCAGAGGTGGTAGTTGTCGGCGGCGTAGCGCGGTTCGTCCTGCTGCTCCTCCGCTATGGACAAGCAGATGCGGTCGATCTCGGCCCGCCGCGCCGCCCCTTTGGGCACCGGTGGCAAATGAGAGCTGTGGCGTCCACTGGCAGGGAGGTCGCCTTTTATAGCCGTAGCTGGGCGGCGACGGGCTGCATGCCGGGCGACGCGTGGCTGGACGCGCGTCGGGGCGCGTTTACTGCGCCGCCCGTCAGGCATCAATGGAGGCTGACCGGCGCGGCAGCGCGCCAATCTTCGCATTGATTCCCGCGGGAACCGAGGCGGTGAGGGCGACGAAGCGGCGTCTCGCTGACTCGGCGGGCCCATCCGCTTTCGCGCCAAAAAAGCTTGCCCGGCGCCCCCGGGCGCCCCTAGCGTGCCAGGTTCGGTCTGGGTCCGCCGGCGCCAGTTTCGACTCAAACCGGCGAAAAACGAGCTCTTGGAGACACAACTGGACCAATTTTTGAGCGCCGGCGTGAAAAATTCACCTGAAAAGGACCTGTTGAGGACGCCGCTGGAGATGTTCTTATGCCCCAGTGCATTCCATTGTACAACTGGGGAAGACAAATCACCAGTAACAACAAATTTTACAAAGTATGGAACCTGGCCAAGCCAAATCTTACACAAAACTAGTTCCTAGTTTAACACCATACGCATGTATAATGTTTGCGACTCCATTAGAAGTCCGGGGATAAGATGCCAAACATACATCCATAAACACCACATGCAGTTGTATGTTAATATCTTTGAAAATAGCCCCTAATGCTGAAAGATTCTTGTGTTATTCAGTTGCACAGAATCTATTTCTATCATCACTCCGTCATCACTTAGTCACAACCTAGCTCAGTGGTTGTCTTTATGGCATAAAGTATTGCAAAAGCTTCCAAGTGAAGTTCACACGAGACACGCTTCAAATTACCTGCAAGAGCAGCCATTGCACACCACACACATCTTTAATAATGAAGCCCCACCCTCTAGTATTTCTATTGAAGTTGCTACGGCGGGCAAAAGCCGGCCTAAACCATTTTCATTTTCATAAACCAGAACAAGATACAACACAACGACTACAAGATGTAGCACCTGACACCCACAAGAAGGAACAAGGAAACAAAGAGAACCAAAATGAACTCTGCCTAGCGGTACAAGCCTTGAACCTGGCACCGAACAAAACTGGAACAAACCAAGAAGAGAACGGAGGAGTCTTGTTGGATCAATCGAATGAATACCAGACGTCGAGACAATGGAGAGGAAAAAGTCCACGACCCGCCCAACGATTCCTCTTCAACTTGAAGACCTAGGAGAGTCGCAACGTCGTCAAAGGGCATCCCATCACCAAGGTGACATCGCGAGAACGGAAAACTAATGCCACCGAAGGGCAATGTTCCACCGAAATTAATGAGCACTGCACCTCCTCTTGGTGCCACATCGACCACCCTCACCGAATGACCAAACTTGGGCACTATGCAAAGCAACGAGAACCTATAACATATTCGAATCACGACGTCGAACATCGAGACCTTACCGCCACCATGAACATCCCTGAGAGGAAGCCCACCATATCTAGAGAGGGAACCAAAACTTAGCCTGTCCTAAATCAGCGAAGCACTTCCACCACCACCACCTACAGAACACATGCCCCCACCGGCCACCCACGAAACCAACCTCCCTCTTCAACCAGCCGCATTGTGATAGCCCTCCACAAGAACTCCACAAATGACGGCACGAAGGAGAAAGTAATGGAAACCAACACCATCATCCGATACGGCAACCACTACTAGGAAAAGGGCTATAGATGATATGGACATTAATGGCGCACCGGTTATGTGGTGCGCCATTGCTATATAGCAGTGGCGTACCAGATACAAGTGCGCCATTAGTAATATATATTACTAATGGCGCACCTGGTGTGTGGTGCGCCATTAGTAGTTTTCAAAAAAAAATTTAGTAATGGCGCACCAGGAGATAGTGCGCCATTACTAGTTGACATAGTAATGACGCACCACACCCAACGTGCGCCATTAGTAGTTTTGAAAAAAAAATGTTAGTAATGGCGCACCAGTGGACAGTGCGTCATTATTAATTTTAACTAGTAATGGCGCACGCCATTACTAACAAATTTTTTTTATTTTTTTTCAAAACTACTAATGGCGCACCACACATCAGGTGCGCCATTATTAACCCTGGTGCTAAATGCACCCCTCCAGACCGCCTTTTCAGTTTAAAAAAATAAAAAAATGCTGGAAATACCAAAAAAATAAAAGAAAATAAGTTTCCCATGTGATATGTGATCTAGTTGTCGGGAAAATGTACAAATATGAATTTCGACTTTATTTGCAAAATCTCTCTGGAATTTAGTAAAATGGGCATAACTTTTGCATACGAACTCTGATTAAAAAGCTTTTATATGAAAAATCATCTACTCGAAAAGTTACATACGAATTGAACAGGGGGAACCCCGTTCAACATATTCAAAAACCTAACAGAACGAAATATATGGGGCTTTTAAGATCTAGAGGGCGGAAAAATGAAAAAAATTCAAACTTACTAGTGGCGCACCATTTGCTAGGTGCGCCACTAGTAACAGAAAAAAATTGGTTTAAAAAAAAATTGGATTTTTTTTCAAAATATGATACGTAATATGACCGAGAAGTTTGAAATATTTTTTCAAAATTTGTTCACACTTATGAACATGAACAAAGTCCTAGACATTAACAAGGTTTAATAGGATTGATATGATATATATATCAACAAGTGCATGTGAAGTGAGCTGGTGCTGGGGTTGGATAGAACTGCGAAGTTAAGCGTGTTCGGGCTGGAGTAGTGTGAGGATGAGTGACCTTTCGGGAAGTTTGACCAAAGAGTGCCATTTGACTTGAGATTAAGCATATTGACCCGAGATTAAGCCATAGTGACTCGAGATTAAGAAAAAAACGAAAAAAAATAAAAAAAATTATGGAAAAAAATTGAAATTTTTTTGTTAATAATGGTGCACTTCTATGTGGTGCGCAATTACTAAGCTAGATAGTAATGGCGCACCGTGGGATATACTAATGGCGCACTGCATGGTGCGCCATTAGTATATATACCAGATACTAATGGCGCACCTGTGGAGCGTCATTAGTAAAATATTCTAATGGCGTGATGCTAGTAGTGCGCAATTAGTAGTCAAAACAGGTGCGCCACTAGCAGGCCTTTTCCTAATAGTGAACGCCCTATCTAAGGTTTTTACCCGGAGTCTCAAGACATGAGTTGCGGGGTTGCAATAGGCTCCTCGATGGCACCCCCAAGGAGGGAATCAACGTCCACAAAACAAGTCGCCGCCGACATCGACCATATCTCTACCAGATTTTCACCCAGATCTATGCAACCCACCCTACCAGCTCCCAATTCAACCGGCGCCACCAAGAGAATGCCAGAGCAGTCCAGTTCACACAGTCGCAGAAAGTCTGGGAGGATAACACCAAACCACGTCGCACGCGCTGCATGGGAACACACGCATCTTGCAGAACTCGTTGAGGCAAGAGCGCCACCCACCGCCACCTACCTCCACCACCAGAGCCGTACGCGAGCACATTCTTGCCGCCACTTCAGCTACCCGCCAGGGCCAGATCCAGCCCACTCGGACCCCGGGACGATGCCCTGTTGATGCCTCTTTCCACTTCACTAGCTCGCGCTCTCAATCGTAGGGAAACCACGCAGACTACAACCACTGCCTACCTTCGCGAGATCCATTGTGTAAAAATGAGAAAATCATACAAAACATGTGGCACCTTTAGTGCTACATACAAACAACTTCATTGCACTATTTGTATCAAGAAAATTTGCTAATATTATCCCAACTTGCCTGTCGTGGCTGCAGTTATTATGAAATTGCCCTACCATCGATGCCCATTTGCCTGCTATTGGTAGTTAGTTGCCTACTGTTGCTACTTAGTTTGCTAAGTTTGCATATTATTTACCTACAATATTATGAAGTTTCTTATCATTATTTTTCTAAGTTGCTTATAAAACACTATGAACTTGCCTATCGGTGGTGCTCAGTTGCCTGCCCTTTACAATTTCATTTGCCTATAATACATTAAAAGTTGCCCATCAGTGTTGCTAAGTTGTCTATCTATGAAGTAAGTTTCTTACCATACCAGAAAAGTATTGGATGCAACTTTGAATGATGTTAGGCTATTCACTCATGGCAGGAAACTTAGGGTAGTATCTATTAGGGATTTGTACAAATAGGGTGTGGTCTAACATAGGGGCAATGTACTACGTGTGGGAAATTTAGTTGGAAATGCATAAATAAGCATGTATTTAATTTGCATCTGCATTTTTTTATGTTTTACCTTTTGAACCGAGCATTGAAATCAAATTTCGTGTTCATTCCTAAGTTCCTTGGGATGATCTCTTCAAAACTAGACTCCATATGAGTATGTTTGACTAAAATTTTCATGAACAAATTGGACGGCCACATAGGCAACTTTAATGCTGTAGAGAAACAACTTATTATTAGTTTGCCTAATATGATTGTCTATCAGCGGGGAGTCCTTATAAGTTGGGTTACCATAACTACAAAGTTGAGTAGCTTCAGTTCTAAGTTGCTAACATATCTAGCGAGTATAGAAATTAGTTTTCCGAGGTAGACAAATTAGGAATTATGATATGCAAATTTCACACTACACTGGGAAACTTTCATAGTATGGTAGGCAACTAAACTATTACAACTTAGTTTCCAATGTATGTAACTTATCAATCATGGTAAACCAACTTATAAACTACTACAAGCAACACATCTGCATCTTACCTGTGATGCCTACTATGCCTAGTGTACTATTCCTTCAAAGTTAGTACAAAGTCGAGTCACTTATTTTGAAACGGAGGGAGTACTATTTATACCACTACGAACTTACTTACCACAGATGCTCAGTTGCCTACTCTACTATGAAAATTGCCTATCATAATTTCTAATTTGCGTACTACATAAAAACCTATTGCAGTACAAATTAGGATATTATTACAATACTATTGGTTCATAGTAAGCAACTGAGGACAATGTTAGCCAATTGGAGAGTCATAGTGCGATTACTTGGCAGTCAAAGTAGTCAACTTAGGAGGGCCTCGGGCTAATTGACGGTTATGGTAAGAGAACAAATAGGAAGTCTGCACATGTAGCACTAAAAGTTTGTCGAAATCTACCCTCACGGGATCTGTTTTGAAGAACTCCTCGCGAGAAACCTAGCTACGAAAATGGATTACAATTTCGACGTTCCCTTCAAAAGTTATAGCTTTTCAAAGTTTTACAAAATGAAATTTAATGCATATAAGAGACCTTGATTTACACAGTATGTGAACGTGTTGCATTAAATGTACTTGCTTTGCATCCCCTTTTGCCAACGGGTGGGGTCAAATTACCATGCATTTTTTCCGCATCACGCGATTGACGACTACAGTGCGTGTCCTCGGCTTTGACAAAAAGTGCAACGACACTTTTAAGTATTTGGGTAAACTAAACATAGCACAACACAACACAGTTCAACAACAAAAAACAAAATAAACATGCTTGATGTGCTCTATATGCGTAAGCCTGCACACAAGTTCCTAGGCTTAACATTGCCAAATTTACTCAACATAGAAATAGCAATTTCTCGCACAACTTAAGTACCAAATCCTTTATTATGTACGTAAAATATGTTAATGATTCAAAATTAAGTAAACACGATGGAAACTCGAAAGTCATTTGTGGATTTTAGGAGCAACAACTAGAAGCTAATACTGAAATTTATTTGATGAATTCAATGACCCACGCATTGCCGTAGATGTGAGTGGCCTTGACACTGGTGAACCCTGCACCCCTTGCAAGCTCCTCGAACTCCCTTTGTTGCCTCTCCTTGCCACCTGGGGTGTGCATGAGCATGATCATGTCACCTAAGAACATCAGCTGCCCCCTGGATGTTGAGTCTGGTTTCAACGGCAAGATGCCTTCCATGAAGATGACCTTGCCGTGAGCAGGGAGTGCGTCAAAGCAGTTCCTTAGTAGATTCGTGCAATGCTTGTCAGTCCAGTCATGAAGGATCCACTTTAGGAGGATGGCATCGCCGGAGGGCACCTTCTCGAACATGTCACCCCCGACATGCTCCACACCAGGGAAGGACGGCGCATCAGAGATAACGTGGGGCAAGTCAAAGTTGACCCCCTTGATGTGCGGGTACTTGGAGGTGATGGTGTGGATGGTTGCACCCACACCACCGGCGACATCAACAAGGGTGCCCACACTGTCAAAGCCCATGTAGAACTCAAGGAGCTTCTTGGTGATGATGGTTGAATGGTTCTTCATGGCCTCGTTGAACATGCTGTTAACGTGCATGTTCGTGCTGTTGTACACGAACAACGTCATCCCGTATGCTCTTTGGAACGGGAGGCCACCATCAAGGACTGCGTCCTTCAAATGGTACCTGCAAATTAGTTACGAGCTTCTAGTTTAGTTTACTGATAGTGGAGTAATGGTGGCATGCAGTTGTTCAACTTCCAACTTTACAAGCAAATTCAGCAAGAAAAACATTTTTTTCAGTACTTCTAGTTAGTACTTGGACATTGGTCGAAGTTTCAAGTTTTGCATCGACTAATTGGCAGTTGGTGGATAAATCTATAATTGAATAGATACTGTTGGCGCAGGATCACAAGCCAGACTAAACTATCAGAACTAAAGTCGGAAGTCATAACTCCTTGAGAAGGTATATATAACATGTTGATTTAAGAAACTATCTATTATTATATTATGAGAAAAGTATACTTTTCGTCCCTTAACTCTTGATGAAGTCTAGATTTGGTCCCTCAACTCCGAAACCGGACAACTTGCACCCCCAACTAACAAAATCGGACAAGGTTTGTCCCTGGTCTCGATTTTGACCGGTTATTGGCGAAGTCTAGATTTGGTCCCTCGACTTTAAAACTGGACAACTTGCGCCCTTAACTACTGAAACCGTCCAAGATTCATCCCTGGTCACGGTTATGACCGGTTTTGGTGCTGTCCCAACCCGGTTTTGACCGTGCCGGCTCAAATTCGCATACCTTTTCCAAGTCCGTTTAATGTTTTCAAATTCGGGTATTTTTTTCAAATACGTGAACTTTTTAAAAATTTGTGTACTTTTCCAAATCTGCGTACTTTTTCCAAGTTTACGTACTTTTTTTAAAATCCACGTACTTCTTTAAAGTTCCTGTGGTTTTTTTAAAATTCATGTAATTTTTAAAAATTGGCATACTTATTCCTATTCACGTATATTTTTTTGGGTTTGAAAATTTTATGTGAAATTGAAAACATATGCGGATTTGAATATCTTTTACGCGAATTAGAAAAAAAATGTGTGGATTTGAAAATTTATGTCAACTTGAAACAAGTATGTGAATTTCAAACAAAGTTCATGGATTGGAAAGAAGTACGTGGATTTAAAAAAAAGTACGCAGATTTGGAAAAGTACGCAGATTTGTTCCTTTCCAATCCATGAACTTTGTTTGAAATTCACATACTTGTTTCAAGTTGACATAAATTTTCAAATCCACACATTTTTTTCTAATTCGCGTAAAAGATATTCAAATCCGCATATGTTTTCAATTTCACATAAAATTTTCAAACCCAAAAAAATATACGTGAATAGGAATAAGTATGCCAATTTTTAAAAATTACATGAATTTTAAAAAAACCACAGGAACTTTAAAGAAGTACGTGGATTTAAAAAAAAGTA
>NW_025225203.1:22267-25338 GCF_018294505.1 Triticum aestivum | reverse complement strand
TAAAATTTGTAGAATGGATAACTTAAGCTAGCTTAGACCTGAGCATCGCCTGATGTTAGCTCCGCCCCAGTGTAGGATTTGTCCTGATGTCTTTCATTCATATAGCTCTTCACCATGTTCTTGACCACAAACCAATATTTGGTATTAAAAATAGTACTGACATGTTCTTTGAATTGGCCACCTAGCATTCCATGGTGTACAACCAAACCTAGCTATTATCTTGATGCTAAAATACAAGCGTGGAGTGTAGACTACAAAAATCACTAGCTAACAAGTGAAGAGGATATATAGGTGAGTAGATGTTTGCTATGGGTATCATAGCAGGCAAGTAGGTGTAGAATCAATGCACTCCATGTTCCATTAATAGGTGCATGCCATTCCTTAATATGTTTTGTGGTGATCTTGGTCGTTCCACAAGCCAATTCCAACACACAATTAAACACATGGTACACATAATCTTGTAGGCAAAGATAGAAAACAAGGTCATTACTCATATGATGTGAAGATAATTCTCATCAAAGTACTTTCAAGAAGATATGTTTTCTTTTTATATAAAGAGATATGGTTTGTTCATAAAGTGCGGACATTAGTTCTTTGGATTATAGTAGAGAAAGATAAGCATGAATAGTATTGTAATCTAAAAAGCAACTAGTTGTGTTGGAATTGAGTGAATAATGATTCCAATTTGGGCATTAGAGGCCAGTGTGTCAGCAGTCATGTCGGTTGATACTCTTGTTGTGTGTGAAGCTTAGGTGATTCGCGCAACAAATGTCTTTATTTTGGTGGTAGTTAAATAGGCAGAGGAAGGGGACTAGAGCACGTGTGTGAGGCAGTGGTAGGCATTGCGCCTCATGGGCCACTCTCCCATTGGTGTATGAACACTCTTGTTAGTTGCCTTGGTTTATGAAGTGTGCGCGAGAACTTATTTCAAATCTACCACAATAAAATAAAACATGTAAATAAAGCAAGATCTAGTTAAGAAAACAACACAATAGAAATAAATGGCCTGAACAAACATGATTTCCATAGTTAGGGGACATAGGAATTTTTTGAAGTCTAGACAGAGTGCATGAGGCAAAAGATATTTGTGGTATGAATGGTATGATGAAGTTTGCTCATCCATGGTCGATGCATACAAAACTAGGCATGGGCGTAATTTTGGTTTCTACTATTTTCTTCTATGAATTCGGTTAGCCAAAGTGAAAAGCAAAATAGACACAAAAAATCAACTAACCAAAAATTCGGTTAACCAATTATTTCGGTTCGGTTTTCAGTTTTAATAGGGACCATGTACAAAAAACATATTTTTACAACATTTTTCCTCGGCGCGAGCTAACTGTTGTGCGCATTATACCTATCATACCCTCCCTTCTTAAGTAGCCAAGTCTCTGTCTCAACCGGCGTAGCTAGGCGAGGTGGGACAAACCCTAAGTGAAGTGCCGTACTGGGCTACTGGCACTCTCTACGAGAAACTATTATACAAAAGTGTTGGGCTTGGATAGTTGCATGTACGTGGCAGGCCTAGGAGAGAAATAAGGTCGCCCCTGACTCGCATGTACGCAGTAGTTAGGCCATAGTAGTTGCATGTACTTGGGTGCTAGGATTTTGTGTGTTCGACTTGGTTACTTTGGTTTCTGTTTTTGGTAAACTGTATAAAACCCAACCGCCTAAATTAAATTCTGTTAGTATAAGTGAAAACCGAATTTTACTATAGGGGCAAGCAAAATCAAAAATAGTGTTTTTTTCAGTTTCGGAATAGGTTCGGTCTTCGGTTCGTCGGTTCCTAAGCCCGCTCCTATACAGAACCAATGGGAGAAAAGATAATCCATGCCACAAGGGAACCCCAGGGCAGTGGCTCAGGCCGGAGGGGCAACATGTCCATTGATGATCTTAGAGCACTGTCATGTTGAATGAAATCTTATGTCATGTCTGGATGAGTTGTCTTGTGTTGCATTAATTAGGAGTTTAGGACATACCTGTAGAGATAGTAAAAGAGAATAAATCATTGCTTGCAGTAGAATACAATGATGTTTCATACATGATGCATTTGTACTATCACTTGAGATATCAAGAGGAATTAGGAGAAAGAACTTGCAAAGAAAATTTAAAGGAATGCATCACTTCTCAAAGGCACATCAGCTAGGATTATGCCAACTTGCTAAGTGTCGTTTCTTAACCCCACTTCCTGCCTTCCCTTGTTTTTATGGTTTTCATTTCAACAAATTTTGGAACCTAGTAACGAGGAATGTTCACCTCCAAAAACCTTGAAGTGAACGTGTTTGGATGTTACTTGTGAGCCAGTAGGGTGACGTGCTACAAAAAATCTTGTACACAGTCAATATGTGTGCATGCAAAATCAATCACATGACACTCTTTATATCAGAGTGATCAAACACTGCTCATAATTGTGGCACTGCAAAACACAATACTCCTAGTTAACACGTCATTTATTAGGAATCAATACTTTGCATTGAATATATGTGGTATTGACACATACTTGTAATTGGTCATCTACATTCTCTTTGGTCAAAGTCAAGCTTTGTAGAGTTTGACTAACTTTATATTAAAAAATATAAACATTCACAATATGGAATCAATATTGTCAGATGCACCATGAAAGTACGTTTCACTTAAACAGCGGTCCCCCTGCCCCCCCGGCCACCACTTCTTCCCCAAATCCCTCGCCCTTGCCGCCGTCTCCCCAATTCGTCGTCGCCCACTTCGTCGCCGTCTCCTACTGGCGTGGACGCCCGCAACCTCACCGTCTCCCCCCGAGGCCGCCGTCATCCTCACCGCCGCCGCCCGAGGCCGCCCTCAACCTCACCGCCGCTGCCCGAGGCCGCCCTCGACGTCACCGTCGGCGCCCTCCACCTCACCGCCGCCCGAGCCCGCCCAGGACCACCGTTGCCCGTGCCCGAGCCCGCCCTCTCTCCCCTCTCTGTAAGTCCCCCACCCCTCCCCCCACTCATCTCTCTCTGCATTTTAGAGAAAAAAATAGTAGAGCAAAATTAGTAGAGCAAAAGTTAGTTAGGGCAGTAGGGTTTAATTAGTGTAGATGCTACTTGTATAGT
>NW_025225203.1:11630-22165 GCF_018294505.1 Triticum aestivum | reverse complement strand
CCCCACCCCTCCCCCCACTCATCTCTCTCTGCATTTTAGAGAAAAAAATAGTAGAGCAAAATTAGTAGAGCAAAAGTTAGTTAGGGCAGTAGGGTTCAATTAGTGTAGATGCTACTTGTATAGTATATAGTGATACTAGTAGATGTTAATTAGGTTAGGGCAATAGTGGTACTAGTAGATGTTAATTAGATGTTTTTCAGTTAGGGCACTAGAGTTTTGCTAGGTTAATTAGGTTAGTAGTGCTGCTAGTAGTAGTGGTACAATAGGTTAATTAGATGATGTTAAATGAATAACCTAAATGAATGAAATTAGTAGTTAACTAATTTTTTTTTCCTTTCATCATTATAGAGCACTAAAGTTAACTGAGTTTTGTTCTATTAGTAGTTAAATGAATTTTCTTCTACACTTTGTTTTTGAATTAGCTTGCGAAATTTGGACATGTGGTTGCTCGTGTATATTTGGACATTGTTTCCAGGGATGATGCTTAGTGGCCTATGTTTTGCCGGAATGTTGATTCATTTCTTTTCCGGCAAATTTCAGGTTCTCGATTTGTCCACTTTTTAGCAAAGGTCATGCCGAAATTTTCCGCCTCCCCGCCCTCCCGACCCTCGTCCGCGCCGCCTGCCGCGCCTTCCGCTGCGCCGTCCGCGCGACTACTTGTAGATAAAGGGCCTTTAGTTCCGGTTCTGGAACCGGGACTAAAGGGTTGTTACTAAAGCCTCCCCCTTTAGTCTCGGTTCTTATACGAACCGGGACTAAAGGCCCTCCATGTGGCCGCTGCCCGGAGGTCCACCTTTAGTCCCCAATGAAGCTGCTCATTGCTGTGCAAAAAAGGGTTTAGTTACTGCTTCGAGTGTTGTTACGTAGTATGATGTATCCGCTGAGTTCTTGATTGCAACCATGCAATCAGATGTAAACCGCCTTATTATATTGAATAAAATTGCCAGTATGGTGGTTATAAAAAAACACACGGAGAGATTAAAGCCGGTTTTTCTAATTTTTACCGTTTCTTCGTATAATTTGATTTACTGTTTTTCTTTTAAACTCCTTTTTACACACCGCGCCGGCCCGTTCCCAAATACGCGGCCGCCGTCGCTTCACCTCGCCAGTCTCAACCGCCGCCGGCCATGGACCTCCAACTGCCGCCGCCCGCTCCCACCACCATATTCGATCTCGGCGACGACCTCCTCCGCCAGATCTCCTCCGCCTCCCCGCCCTCCCGGCCCTCGTCCGCGCCGCTTGCCGCGCCTTCCGCTGCGCCGTCCGCGCGACCACTAGTAGATAAAGGGCCTTTAGTCCCGGTTCATAAGGGCCTTTAGTCCCGGTTCTGGAACCGGGACTAAAGCGTTGTTACTAAAGCCTCCCCCTTTAGTCTCGGTTCTTATACGAACCGGGACTAAAGGCCCTCCACGTGGCCGGTGCCCGGAGGTCCACCTTTAGTCCCGGTTAGTAACACCAATCGGTACTAAAGGAAAATTTATGAATTTTTTTTGAATTTTTGTGAATTTTTTTATTTTCAAATTTCTGAAAATTTTTTAACCTCTAATCTTTAATCACCCCTCATGACTGCTCAATTTGATCTCTAATATCTAATCACCCCTCATCATTCCAAATCATCTAACTTCCCGGACGGTCACCCATCCTCTCACTACTTCAGCCTGAGGACGCTTAACTTCCGGGTTCTATTCTCCCTCGTTTCCAAGTCTGCACTTGTTGTTTTCCTGACAATAATAACATGTCAATCCTATTAACCCTCAGGAATTTAGCTTGAGCATGAAGTCACACATTTCACTGTTTGAGTTTGAAACTATTGTTCTAAAAACAATAATTATTTAGTAACACTAATATTTCTTGAATAAGTAGTTTGACCACAGTTTGACCATAGTTTGACCAATGTTGGACCAGATTTGACCAAAATTCAGAAAACCTGAAATAATTATTTAGTAACACTAATATTTCTTGAATAAGTAGTTTGACCATTGTTTGACCACATTTTGACCATTGTTTAGTAACACTAATATTTAGTAACGCTTCCGGTTACGGTCTACGAGGGTATGTGTACGACACTCTCCCCTCTCGTTGCTATGCATCACCATGATCTTGCGTGTGCGTAGGATTTTTTTTTGAAATTACTGTGTTCCACAAAAGTGGCATCCGAGCCAGGACTATGCGTAGATGTTATATGCATGAGTAGAACACAAAAGAGTTGTGGGCGTGGGTATATACATATTTCTTGCCGTTACTAGTTGATTCTTGATTCGGCAGTATTGTTGGATGAAGCGGCCCAGACCGACATTACGCGTACGCTTACGCAAGACTGGTTCTACCGCCGTGCTTCGCACACAGGATGCTAGTGGGTGTCTGTTTCCCCAACTTTAGTTGAATCGGTTTCAATGAATAGGGTTCTTTCTGAAGATCAAAAAGCAATCACTATACTACGTTGTGGTTTTTGATGCGTAGGTAAGAACGGTTCTTGCTCAGCCCGTAGCAGTTTACAAAAATTGCAGTGGCATTTTTCCAAATTTGGAAATTGTAGTGGCAGTTTTATGAATCACCATAATTGGAATGTCATTTATCTAATTAACCCTAGTTAAAAACTAAGTGGCTACTAAAAATTTGTCAAGAAGATGGACAGGGAAGTAAAATTCTCTCACAATTTTATAGATCTCGGACCCTCCCACGTTGCTCCTGTCGGCAACGAGGAGGGCGCTCGCACTGCCACCACCAGCACTCTCCTCTCCCTCCCTCCCCCATCGCCGCTGCTAGAGGACGCGGCCAGGCAAAGCCTGGCCAGCGTCGGCATCGGTGGAGTGTTTCGCCTTCTTGCGTAGGGCCTTCGCCATGGGGCGGCGCGGCTGGGTCGGGACACCACACTGGCGAGGGTCGCAGTGGTGCGGCAGCACTCGGCACCGATGGCACACGACGGGCTTCGAGGTGGCGGATCATGCAGGCGAGGGGGTAGCGGCGGATCGGGATCCGCCTCGATCTGGCGTTCGTCTTCAGCCGACATCGCGGGCTATGGGTAGCGCAAGTCGGTGTCCTCCGTTGCGGTGGTGATGGCGTCGGCGTAGTGTAGTGGCGGTCCTAGTGCTCTTAACGCATCCCGACAATGATCTGCATGATCAGTCTTGGTTGACTTGGCCATCAAAGTGTTCCGGAACTACTGCTAGAGATTTTGCCCAAGGATATCTGGATCAGATAGAATGCGGTCGTGCGCGTCGATATCAATCTTCGCGAGTCCATGAGGGCGCGACCTGAAGCTCTATTGTTTGTTGAAACCATGGGACATGTCAAGATCTCGATTTCCATGGCATAGATAGCGGTATAGAAACTCACGGTGGCTTAGATTGGAGGATCACTAAGGCGGAGGTGCCTTTGAAGGCGATGGAGCCAGCCAGGTGTTTGATAACTTTCAGAAGCAGTTGTCACAAGTGGGGGCGACAACACTAGAGGATTTCATTTTTGGTGGTGTTCCTCAGGTGATGAGTCGTTACTTTCAGGGAAACTCTAAGGTTTGGCCTTCATTGTTTGTGCGTGGCTATTACCTTACCAAAGGTATTGTTTTGAAGGGTTGGACTTTCTTCAGGGTGAAAACATAAGATCTTGGATCGGACGAACACGGTGCGTGTGCACTATTTCCTTCTTGAAGGCGTCGCTTTTGGAGACCTTTTACATTTTTTGGGTGCTGTCTTTGGTGGTGGTTGCTGCGAGGAGTTGATCAGTGTGGTGAGGTTTTTACTTTTTTTCCGTTCTTTTTTGTTTTATTTTTGAGCTGTGTGCATCCTGGATGTTTTTGAGTCATCTTATTGGTGCAGAGATTGAGTGTAATTGGTATCTTCGCGATATTAATACATTTCGTTTTAAAAAAAATCTCAAGAAGATAAATCACTATTGCAGAAAAAAATGAACTAAATGTGAGAAAGTGCTTGGAGACCAGACTTGATAAGTACCTCCCTTGCCTTCTTTGAAAGGCCCAAACCCTTCCATCCACTACATTTACCTTTTGAGCTCTCCGTTACATAACGAAAGGTGCCCTCCTTTGATCGTCCAACCAGTGTTGTGAGACCGAGGTACCGTTCACTTAGTGCTTCCGAGGTCACCCCCAGCACCGCCTTGAGCTCTTCCTTAGTGTTGTCCTGACAGCCCTTGCCAAAGAAAATCGAAGATTTCTGCAAATTCACCTTCTGTCCCGAAGTCTGCTTGTAACTCACTAAGATCTCCCTTAGAGTCTCTAGATACTTAGTGGATCCCTCCAAGAACACAATACTGTCATCTGCAAAAAGGAGATGCGTAACATGGGGGCCAGTGCTCCCAAACGTCACTCCTTTCAGTCTATTTTCTGCTTGCGCTTTCCTCAACAGAGCCGAGAAACCCTCAACACAAAATAAGAAGAGATAAGGCGACAGAGGATCTCCCTGTCTGAGACCTCGGGAGGGTAAAAAACACCTAGAACATGCACCGTTGAGCTTTACCGAGAAGCTTGCCGTCGTCACACACCGCATGGTCATCTCTATCCATGACTCTACAAAACCAAACCGTGCCATCATCTGCTTCAAGAACACCCACTCAACACGGTCATATGCCTTCATCATATCAAGCTTTACAGCACATAAGGGTCTCTTCCTCTTCCTGTTGCGAATGGCATGGACACATTCATAGGCCACTAGCACGTTATCTGTGATAAGGCGCCCAGGCACGAAAGCACTCTGCTCCTCTGATATAAGCAACGGAAGTATGCCCTTCAACCTGTTGGCCAACACGTTTGTTGCTATCTTGTACAACATATTACATAGGCTAATCGGTCGAAACTGGGACAACAGCTCCGGGGAGTTGACTTTTGGAATCATAACTATCACTGTAGCATGAAAACCCTCTGGTGTAGCAACTCCACCCAGGAAATCCTGCACCGCTCTACAAATGTCATCCCGGAGTAGCGACCAGTGTCGCTGATAAAAGAGCGCGGGGAGCCCATCCGGCCCTGGGGCTTTAGTCGGCCCCATCTGGAATAGAGCCGTCTCTATTTCAGAATATGAAATCCATGCTGTCAACTCCCTGTTCATCTCCTGTGTAACCTCCCACTGAATGTTTTGTAGCACTCCCTCCACCCCCACCGATCCTTCTGACTTGAACAGTTGTTCATAGAACGAAGCTGCCATGGCTCTCATCTCCTCATCCACAGTACACCTAGTGCCATCAGGTCGCCGCAAAGCCTTGATGGTGTTCTTTCTTTTACGATGCGATGCCCGGTTCTGAAAATACTTTGTATTTTGATCACCTGCCTTTAGCCAATCCACTCTGGAGCGCTGTTTGTACATAATTTCTTCTCTTTCATATACCTCCCTGAATTGCTCTTCTAGCTCCCGAACCTCGTGCTGATAACCCGAGCTAAGCGCCCGTTCCTTTGCTTCCAAGAGTTGGGCTTTCAGCTGTTTGATCTTCCTCCGTATCGACCCAAATACCTCTCGCGCCCATCTCTGCATCGAGCCCGTCATTTTGCCAAGTTTTTGCCAAACTGCCGTTACCCCCTCCTCGCCCGTGCTCGCCGCTCCCCAAGCCTCCGCTATCATGGCCTCATACTGTTCATGTCTGGTCCAAGCCTGCTCATATCTGAACGGCCGATCCCCCATCCCTGGGCGCTGTGGAGCCGTCTCCAACATACGCACCAGGAGGGCTTGGTGGTCCGATTCTTCACAGAGAAGATGCTCTACTGAAGTCTCAGGAAACAAACTCAAAAAACCATCATTGCATGTGGCATGATCCAACCGAACCTGAATATTATCCTGTCCATCCCTTTTGTTATCCCACGTGTAGGGGTAGCCAGCGAAACCAAGATCAGCCAGGCCGCAGTCGGCTAAGCAATCTCAAAAATCCTCCATTTGATTGAAGCACCTTGGGTTACCCCCACCTGATCAGTACGGAAGAGGGCCTCGTTAAAGTCGCTGACACATAGCCACGGAAGAGTATCTTGAGCCCAAAGAAAGCGGATAGCATCCCATGATTTCTTCCTCAACTCGGTTTTGGGTTCTCCATAGAATCCAGTGATCCTATAGAGTTTACACTCCCTCTCGATCTCAGCATCTATAAAGTATTGGCACCACGGCCTCACTATAACTTTAACATTCTCCCTCCACCACAAAGCCAAACCCCCACTTCTCCCATTGCAACTCACCGCAACTCCACTAGTGAATCCCAAACTCCATTTCAACCTTTCCATTGCTTTAGCTGATTTTTTGTTTCTGAAAGGCACACCACCGCTGGGTTGTGAGACCTAATAAGGTCCCGCAGTTCGCCCACTGTCGAGTCCAACCCCAGTCCTCGACAGTTCCAGGCAAGGAGATTCATTGCTCTCGGCGGCCCTTGGCTCCAGGGTCCGCCGCTTTATCATCTCTGTCATGGATGCGGTCAAACACCGAGGAAGTCTTCCTCCTCGTATCGCGAAATAACTCATCCTCTCTACTGGTCCCTTGTGCACCTCCTTTTGGTATCCACACCTGCCTCGGCCTCCTCTTCCTATTATCTCCCTCTCTCCAAGAAGTTGGTTCCGAGCGGCGTCTCTCCTGAAGATCTGACCTGTCCTTCCTCACGTAATAGCCCCTACGTCGTTCCCGGTTCCCATGCATACCGGGCCCCCCTAGTGGGTCGACCCGCTCCAGATCTGCATGGCGCCCGCTATGGCCCCCCGACACATGGTTCCTACTGTACCCCCTGTCGCCCCCATTTGTTTTTTCTTCGCGCCTCGCCTCCCTGAACTTGGCCCGTTGACTCCAAACACGCTGCTCCATTAGTTTACTTCTCATCTCTGTCTCCCTCCTTGCCTCAAGGCTGTCCCTGAGGTCTCTCCCACGTGTCATGTCGAGTTTCTCTCTAGCTTTGTTTGGGCTGGATACTTCCTCTGCTGCATGCACTGGACGGTCACCAGTGCGACCATCTGAGGTGCGCGAAAATTCCGTTTGTAAATTTCTTTTTGTAGGTATATCCCTGACCCTCGGGTGCATGGTGTTGTTATTAGCCGTCTCACCCGTGTGAGAGCTCCCATAGCTGTTCTGGCCTCCCATACCTCCAGTTTTTGACCCATCTTTGCTCCCATTGTTCCTCCCTGGGGATGCTCGAAGCCAGCCCCCCCATTGTGACGATGCGTCAACTGGGGGATCGCACTCACCCCCCTTGTGAACAAGTCTTCCACAGTCAAAGCAGAAATGCGGAATCTTCTCGTAGTAAAAATCAAACCATGTCTTCTCCTCATCATCCTTCTTCTTCCTCAAGTAAATACCATGAATTAACGGTTCAAACACAGAGATCTTAGTCCGGATCCTAAAATTCTGTCCTCTGGCAACTCCATCTTTATCCACATCAACCTTTACTGTCTCCCCCAACCAATCTCCCAATGCCCTCCCAAAGGCTTCGGTCCTCTTATCTGGTGGCAGGTCCGAGATCCTCACCCACACATCAATTTTATCAAAAATCATCTCAGACGGTCTCTTATCTCCTTCGTACACCTTCATCACCAGCACGCTGAAATCGAACTGCCAAGGGCCATTGTGTATGGCATGCCTATAGTCACCCTCAGAACCAAAGTGAACTTAAAAAATATTAGGACCAATTTCAGCAAACTTAGCTCATCTATGTAGTCCCCAAGCCCTAGGCATCGTCTTCTCCACAACGGACATCTTCATAGGACGGGGAGAACAAACTTTACCTACAGCAGACCAATGGTGATCTTTGCGCTTTTGGGTGTGGATCTTCGAAGACAAACCCCTCCTCCTCCTTGTCCACGAGCACCATGCCTCCTAACCTCGCCGAAAGACTTGCCGCCGCATCTGGCGTTTTGCTCTCAACAGGAGACTTACTCGCCTCCCTGCTAGCAGATCCGACTCCCTTCCACGCATGCGTGGCCGCCGCCGCCCCAGATGGGATCTGTGTGGATTTGTTCGCCGCGTCGGCATCCTTCCCTCCTGCTTCTCCCGCCATGAGCGCCGCTCCTAAGAGTAGAGACACAAGTTGACTGGCCTGACTCACAGGAGACGCCGTCGCCGCCCCGAGCTTTGCCAGAATCCAACCACCCCAGTGATTCGAAACCCTAACCCTAGCGAGAGAACGCGGTCGCCCTGGCGATCGCCTGCTATCGCCCGTAGCGCTTCGAGCCTTGGTGGACCCCCGGCATACTTACGATTTTAGTGGCTTGACGACAGACGAAAAACGGACGAAATTACGGTGGTAAGAAGCAATAGCCCTTTTATTAATAGGTATAGGTATATATAGGTATAGATATAGAATAAATATAGATATAGATATAAGATATAGATTTTTTCTGGAAAGAAAACATGTTCAAATCTCTGAATGGATCTGATGGTTTGCTTCCTCGGCTTGAGCGTGATCATAATGGGCTTTTTGCCTATCCCAGGCCCGCGTGGAGCTTATCGTGGCAAACCCACAACGTGTGTCATTCCCTATTGCCGTCGGCCATAGCTTCCTATCCACCAGCAGTTCGGCCCTCCACAGCGTTGAAAAAGAGTCGTCTAAGGGCGAGCCGGCGTTAGATTGACGCGTGGGGCAACCTAGCTCCCAGTCGTCGGCCCACAGGCCGCCCTGGTTCGGTGATGTTCCATACAAAATATATGCAAACTCGGCGATTTTTGCATGAACACGGCGAACATTTATTGAAATTTGTACAAAAACATGAAAATATGTAAACTACGACTGAACTACGCCTAAACTACGCCTAGCCGCCACCGTCGCCGCCGTCGTCGTCTACATGCCGAGAAGCCTGCAGAAGCGGGTGTAGTCGCCGCCATCGTCGTCGTCGTCGCACGGCTGGCTTGGGCCGACGCCGTCCCTGCTGCAACCCTGGTCAGGGTCGCCGAGGCGCGGTGGCGCGCTGGACGGCCCGGCCTCGTCCTCCTCGTCGCTGTCGAGGACGATGACGCCACCCTCCTCACGCCTGCAGCTCCGCGTACGTGCCCGGCGCTGGCGGCGGACCTGCTTCCGGACATAGTTCTCCTTCGCCCACTTGAGGGCGGACTCGTCATCGGGGGCCGCCATCTTGACGTGCTCCGGCTTCACCGGGAGTAGCCCCGGCTCCGGCTTCAGCTGGACCAGGCGGAAGGAACCACGCGGGGAGGGCCGGGCATCCACGTTGATGACGAGGGCACCGCTGCGGGTGCGGCGCCCGAGAGGCGTCTCCTCTGGCTCGGGCTTGACGGGACGGAGCGCGGCTGGCGTGCCGGGGCCCGACGAGGAGGACGACCCCGGCTCCATCCGCCGCGGCATCCAGGAGCTCCCACGACGAGAGAAGGATGGCCGCGGCGGGTACTCGAGGCGCGACACGTTGCCAATCTCTAAAGGAAATATACCCTAGAGGCAATAATAAAGTTGTTATTTATATTTCCTTATATCATGATAAATGTGTATTATTCATGCTAGAATTGTATTAACCGGAAACTTAGTACATGTGTGAATACATAGACAATCAGAATGTCACCAGTATGCCTCTACTTGACTAGCTCATTGAATCAATGATGGTTATGTTTCCTAACCATATACATGAGTTGTCATTTGATTAACGGAATCACATCATTAGAGAATGATGTGATTGACTTGACCCATCCATTAGCTTAGCACAATGATCGTTTAGTTTGTTGCTATTGCTTTCCTCATAACTTATACATGTTCCTATGACTGTAAGATCATGCAACTCCCGAATATCGGAGGAACACTTTGTGTGCTACCAAACGTCACAACGTAACTGGGTGATTATAAATGTGCTCTACAGGTGACTCTGATGGTGTTTGTTGAGTTTGCATAGATCGAGATTAGAATTTGTCACTCCGATTATCGGAGAGGTATCTCTGGGCCCTCTCGGTAATGCACATCACTATAAGCCTTGCAAGCAATGTGACTAATGAGCTAGTTACAGGATGATGCATTACGGAACGAGTAAAGAGACTTGCCAGTAACGAGATTGAACTAGGTATTGAGATACCGACGATTGAATCTCAGACAAGTAACATAAAGAAGACAAAGGGAACAACGTATACCGTTATGCAGTTGAGCCAATATGAGCATCCAGGTTCCGCTATTGGTTATTGACCGGAGACATGTCTCGGTCATGTCTAATAGTTCTCGAACCCGTAGGGTCCGCACGCTTAATGTTCGGTGATGATTGGTATTATGAGTTTATGTGATTTGATATATCGAAGGTTGTTCGGAGTCCTGGATGAGATCATGGACATGACGAGGAGTCTCGAAATGATCGAGCCGTAAAGATCGATATATTGGAAGGCTATATTCGTACATCGGAAAGGTTCCGAGTGATCCGGGTATTTTTCGCAGTATCGGGGGAGTTACGGGAATACAGGAGTACATATGGGCCTTGTGGGCTTTAAGGAAAAAATAGGAGAAGCCACGAGGGCTGGCCGCGCGCCCCCATGGGCCTAGTCCAAATTGGACTAGGGGAGGGGCTGCGTGCCCTCTTTCCTTCTCCTCCCATTCTCCTCCCCCCTCCACGTAGGACTAGGAAAGGAGGAATTCTACTCCTA
>NW_025225203.1:0-11438 GCF_018294505.1 Triticum aestivum | reverse complement strand
GATTCCCCCCCCTGGCGCGCCTAGAGAGGCCGGCCGGCCTTCCCTCCCTCCTTTATATACGTGGGGAGGGGGCACCCTAGAACACACAAGTTGATCAGTTGATCTTTTAGCCATGTGCGGTGCCCCTCTCCATCATAATCCACCTCCGTCATATCGTAGCGGTGCTTACACTACTAGGGAAAACCTTATACACAGAATGTTACCAGTAGCGCTGTACAAAATCAAACGCTACTGCTAATTAGTAGCAGTGCGCGTAAATAAACCGCGCTACTGCTACGACTTTTGCAGTAGCGCGTACTGACGAAAAGCGCTTCTGCTATGTTTGAACTGGGCGCACATGGCTAGCCCAACCTAGCAGTAGCGCGTATACTGGCCCAGCGCTACTACTACGCTCCTTAGCTGTAGCGCGCTTACGTGTAAGGCGCTGCTACTAACGGAAATAAAATAAAGTGAAAAACAAGTAGAAAAGTAAATGAAAATGAAAGAAATAGAAAAAGGAGAAAGAAAAAAAATAAAATGTAAAGAAAAATAAAAGAAAAAAGGAAAAAAGGAGAAAGGAATAGCAGTAGCGGGTTTCAGTAAACGCGCTATAGCTAACATAGCTATAGCGCGTTTTCGGAAACTCGCTACCGTTACGTTTCACTTAAACAGCGGTCCCCCTGCCCCCCCGGCCACCACTTCTTCCCCAAATCCCTCGCCCTCGCCGCCGTCTCCCCAATTCGTCGTCGCCCACTTCGCCGCCGTCTCCTACTGGCGTGGACGCCCGCAACCTCACCGTCTCCCCCCGAGGCCGCCGTCATCCTCACCGCCGCCGCCCGAGGCCGCCCTCAACCTCACCGCCGCTGCCCGAGGCCGCCCTCGACGTCACCGTCGGCGCCCTCCACCTCACCGCTGCCCGAGCCCGCCCAGGACCACCGTTGCCCGTGCCCGAGCCCGCCCTCTCTCCCCTCTCTGTAAGTCCCCCACCCCTCCCCCCACTCATCTCTCTCTGCATTTTAGAGAAAAAAATAGTAGAGCAAAATTAGTAGAGCAAAAGTTAGTTAGGGCAGTAGGGTTTAATTAGTGTAGATGCTACTTGTATAGTATATAGTGATACTAGTAGATGTTAATTAGGTTAGGGCAATAGTGGTACTAGTAGATGTTAATTAGATGTTTTTCAGTTAGGGCACTAGAGTTTTGCTAGGTTAATTAGGTTAGTAGTGCTGCTAGTAGTAGTGGTACAGTAGGTTAATTAGGTAATGTTAAATGAATAACCTAAATGAATGAAATTAGTAGTTAACTAATTTTTTTTCCTTTCATCATTATAGAGCACTAAAGTTAACTGAATTTTGTTCTATTAGTAGTTAAATGAATTTTCTTCTACACTTTGTTTTTGAATTAGCTTGCGAAATTTGGACATGTGGTTGCTCGTGTATATTTGGACATTGTTTTCAGGGATGATGCTTAGTGGCCTATGTTTTGCCGGAATGTTGATTCATTTCTTTTCCGGCAAATTTCAGGTTCTCGATTTGTCCACTTTTTAGCAAAGGTCATGCCGAAATTTTCCGCCTCCCCGCCCTCCCGACCCTCGTCCGCGCCGCCTGCCGCGCCTTCCGCTGCGCCGTCCGCGCGACTACTAGTAGATAAAGGGCCTTTAGTTCCGGTTCTGGAACCGGGACTAAAGGGTTGTTACTAAAGCCTCCCCCTTTAGTCTCGGTTCTTATACGAACCGGGACTAAAGGCCCTCCACGTGGCCGCTGCCCGGAGGTCCACCTTTAGTCCCCAATGAAGCTGCTCATTGCTGTGCAAAAAAGGGTTTAGTTACTGCTTCGAGTGTTGTTACGTAGTATGATGTATCCGCTGAGTTCTTGATTGCAACCATGCAATCAGATCTAAACCGCCTTATTATATTGAATAAAATTGCCAGTATGGTGGTTATAAAAAAACACACGGAGAGATTAAAGCCGGTTTTTCTAATTTTTACCGTTTCTTCGTATAATTTGATTTACTATTTTTCTTTTAAACTCCTTTTTACACACCGCGCCGGCCCGTTCCCAAATACGCGGCCGCCGTCGCTTCACCTCGCCAGTCTCAACCGCCGCCGGCCATAGACCTCCAACTGCCGCCGCCCGCTCCCACCACCATATTCGATCTCGGCGACGACCTCCTCCGCCAGATCTCCTCCGCCTCCCCGCCCTCCCGGCCCTCGTCCGCGCCGCTTGTCGCGCCTTCCGCTGCGCCGTCCGCGCGACCACTAGTAGATAAAGGGCCTTTAGTCCCGGTTCATAAGGGCCTTTAGTCCCGGTTCTGGAACCGGGACTAAAGCGTTGTTACTAAAGCCTCCCCCTTTAGTCTCGGTTCTTATACGAACCGGGACTAAAGGCCCTCCATGTGGCCGGTGCCCGGAGGTCCACCTTTAGTCCCGGTTAGTAACACCAATCGGTACTAAAGGAAAATTTATGAATTTTTTTTGTATTTTTTTGAATTTTTTTTATTTTCAAATTTCTGAAATTTTTTAACCTCTAATCTTTAATCACCCCTCATGACTGCTCAATTTAATCTCTAATATCTAATCACCCCTCATCATTCCAAATCATCTAACTTCCCGGATGGTCACCCATCCTCTCACTACTTCAGCCTGAGCACGCTTAACTTCCGGGTTCTATTCTCCCTCATTTCCAAGTCTGCACTTGTTGTTTTCCTGACAATAATAAGATGTCAATCCTATTAACCCTCAGGAATTTAGCTTGAGCATGAAGTCACACATTTCACTGTTTGAGTTTGAAACTATTGTTCTAAAAACAATAATTATTTAGTAACACTAATATTTCTTGAATAAGTAGTTTGACCACAGTTTGACCATAGCTTGACCAATGTTGGACCAGATTTGACCAAAATTCAAAAAACCTGAAATAATTATTTAGTAACACTAATATTTCTTGAATAAGTAGTTTGACCATTGTTTGACCACAGTTTGACCATTGTTTAGTAACACTAATATTTAGTAACGCTTCCGGTTACGGTCTACGAGGGTATGTGTACGACACTCTCCCCTCTCGTTGCTATGCATCACCATGATCTTGCGTGCGCTTAGGATTTTTTTTGAAATTACTGCGTTCCACAACAGTGGCATCCGAGCCAGGACTATGCGTAGATGTTATATGCATGAGTAGAACACAAAAGAGTTGTGGGCGTGGGTATATACATATTTCTTGCCGTTACTAGTTGATTCTTGATTCGGCAGTATTGTTGGATGAAGCGGCCCAGACCGACATTACGCGTACGCTTACGCAAGACTGGTTCTACCGCCGTGCTTCGCACACAGGAGGCTAGTGGGTGTCTGTTTCCCCAACTTTAGTTGAATCGGTTTCAATGAATAGGGTTCTTTCTGAAGATCAAAAAGCAATCACTATAATACGTTGTGGTTTTTGATGCGTAGGTAAGAACGGTTCTTGCTCAGCCCGTAGCAGTTTACAAAAATTGCAGTGGCATTTTTCAAAATTTGGAAATTGTAGTGGCAGTTTTATGAATCACCATAATTGGAATGTCATTTATCTAATTAACCCTAGTTAAAAACTAAGTGGCTACTAAAAATTTGTCAAGAAGATGGACAGGGAAGTAAAATTCTCTCACAATTTTATAGATCTCGGACCCTCCCACGTTGCTCCTGTCGGCAACGAGGAGGGCGCTCGCACTGCCACCACCAGCACTCTCCTCTCCCTCCCTCCCCCATCGCCGCTGCTAGAGGACGCGGCCAGGCAAAGCCTGGCCAGCGTCGGCATCGGTGGAGTGTTTCGCCTTCTCGCGTAGGGCCTTCGCCATGGGGCGGCGCGGCTGGGTCGGGACACCACACTGGCGAGGGTTGCAGTGGTGCGGCAGCACTCGGCACCGATGGCACACGACGGGCTTCGAGGTGGCGGATCATGCAGGCGAGGGGGTAGCGGCGGATCGGGATCCGCCTCGATCTGGCGTTCGTCTTCAGCCGACGTCGCGGGCAATGGGTAGCGCAAGTCGGTGTCCTCCGTTGCGGTGGTGATGGCGTCGGCGTAGTGTAGTGGCGGTCCTAGTGCTCTTAACGCATCCCGACAATGATCTGCATGATCAGTCTTGGTTGACTTGGCCATCAAAGTGTTCCGGAACTACTGCCAGAGATTTTGCCCAAGGATATCTGGATCAGATAGAATGCGGTCGTGCGCGTCGATATCAATCTTCGCGAGTCCATGAGGGCGCGACCTGAAGCTCTATTGTTTGTTGAAACCATGGGACATGTCAAGATCTCGATTTCCATGGCATAGATAGCGGTATAGAAACTCACGGTGGCTTAGATTGGAGGATCACTAAGGCGGAGGTGCCTTTGAAGGCGATGGAGCCAGCCAGGTGTTTGATAACTTTCAGAAGCAGTTGTCACAAGTGGGGGCGACAACACTAGAGGATTTCATTTTTGGTGGTGCTCCTCAGGTGATGAGTCGTTACTTTCAAGGAAACTCTAAGGTTTGGCCTTCATTGTTTGTGCGTGGCTATTACCTTACCGAAGGTATTGTTTTGAAGGGTTGGACTTTCTTCAGGGTGAAAACATAAGATCTTGGATCGGACGAACACGGTGCGTGTGCACTATTTCCTTCTTGAAGGCGTCGCTTTTGGAGACCTTTTACATTTTTTGGGTGCTGTCTTTGGTGGTGGTTGCTGCGAGGAGTTGATCAGTGTGGTGAGGTTTTTACTTTTTTTCCGTTCTTTTTTGTTTTCTTTTTGAGCTGTGTGCATCCTGGATGTTTTTGAGACATCTTATTGGTGCAGAGATTGAGTGTAATTGGTATCTTCGCGATATTAATACATTTCGTTTAAAAAAATCTCAACAAGATAAATCACTATTGCAGAAAAAAAATGAACTAAATGTGAGAAAGTGCTTGGAGACCAGACTTGATAAGTACCTCCCTTGCCTTCTTTGAAAGGCCCTATATTGTGGAACAGAGGAAGTACATGAAATGAAAATTAAAACACACCAACTATGAAACGATGACGACGACGATGGTGGCCCAGGCGCTTGCTTGTCGCGCTCCTAGCCTCCGACATGGTTTGAACGACAAAGAGCCGGTGCGAGTGGTTGGGTAAAAATTAATACGTACCCGGGTGGAGGTTGGCCGTCAGGGACAGCCATTGCCCGACAGCACGTTGCGGCACTGATTCGGTGCGGCACTAGAGCCGCCGCTTCTGCTGCTTCTGTTGCTGGGCACACGCGAGGGTGGCGGTTGCCGTGCGGTAGAGGGCGGGGTGCCAGGGAGGCCACCGCGGAGGAAGTCATATGGGCCGGAAGTCTCGTCGTCGGTGAATCGCTTGTGGCACGCACGGCAAGTTCACGAGCCTAGGTTGCGAAGAGGGAGCGTGAGTGGGGCACATGAATGAGGTAGTGGCTGGGGACACGTAGCACCTTAGTGGCCTCTCTCCCGTAGAGGCTGAGCTCTCTCGCCTCACCATGGTTTTCCCTTTCAGTCAGATTTCGTCATTTCGACGAAATTTATTGAATTTCATTAATTTTTCAGTGGATACTGAAATATTTATCTTTTAGCCAAACTATTTCAGCAATTTCAGCAGCACATATGAATTCAAATATATTTTTAAATAATTTTCAATTTAAAAAAATATTTGGTTAACTTTAGTATTGAAACTCACTGAATTTCGGTAATTTTGGTTGGTGCTGAATTTTTTCTGAAATTATGGAGTAGTTGGCTCGCTTCAACAAGAAATGAGAACAATTGAATTTTAAAAATGAAACTGGTCAACAAGAAGGTAAAACACATAAAAATGAATCGAGAAACAGAAGCCAGTTAACAAGACGGCACGAATCGAGAAACCGAATAATCCAGAAGCCGCCGTCTGAATCTATGACCTTCTTTCCTTTTAGAAAAGGAGGATGATCCCCGGCCTCTGCATCTGGGCGATGCATACGGCCACTTTATTAATTATTCTCACAAGACCTTACAAAGTAATACAACAGTAAGGCTAAAGCCGTCGTCTAAGCAACTCTATCCAGTTGATGAAAGGACACAAATATCCTGAGTCTAATACCAAACAGACATCGCAACCAAACTTAACATCTAAGACCTAAGGTCCCATCCAGGACGCCTGCCGGGTATGGGTCTCACCAGTCCGGCGTGCACTCAGAGGCCGCCGCCGCCAACTGCCACCGCTCCATCTTCAGAATTGTACTAATGCATAAACCTTGCTCGGTCCAGCTATCGTCGACGCCACCACGGCACCCAACGGCACCTCCTCCCTGCGCGCAAACAACTGAGCATGTTGCGGTCGCCACTAATACACCTCAGCACCATGCTGCCAAGTACCACCAGCCGACACAGCTTGAAGTCTTTGGAAGATCTGTTGTGTGTAGGACCTGCCGACTAGGCATGACAAAGTGTAGCACCTGTCGGTCAGGCATGACTTGACATCTTCACCGAAGCTCCCTGCAAGATGAAGCCGCTCCATCTCCAGCCTCTCTGAATAGGACGAGAGCACCCCAGGAAGACACGGCGAAGAGTTGAGCACCACAATCACCACGAGAGCCGGATTCAGCCGACCGCCATGGCGAAGCGACACCACTAAAGAGAACCGCCGCCATCAGGAACGCCAAGAACGCGCTGCAGCTGTCCCACCTCCCCGCGGACCCAAAGCGGCGCCTTCAAGAAGGTGACGGAGCCGGGCACCGCCTCCGCCCAACCAAAGTTGTGGGTTTTCACCCGGGTGCAGGGGGAGGACAAGGAAGAGGGAACGGGATCTCGAAGCCGCCTTCAAGAAGGAAACAGCGCTTGGAGCGCCGCCGACGTCGTGGCCGCCGCAGCCGGCCAAGAAATTACTCCGATCCAGAGCTCCCAACCCCACATCCGTGCAGTCCGCCACCGGATGCGGCCGGACTGACGAGGAGGAAGCAGCAGCACGGGGGCGCCGTCTTCAGATCTGGCGAAGGAGATCAGCAGGAGATCCTCCCATGCGGCGCCCGCGTCCACCGCCAATTCGCCGCCCGCGCGGCCGAGTAGACACGGCCCTCAACTCCGGCGAGCGCTGCCCGCCGCTAGGACGACGCCGCCCTCACCAGCAGAGGCCGCCGCCTCAAACCCTAGGCCCGAGCCCAAGTGGCGTCGCGGCCGAGGGCCTCGCCGCCACCCTCATCGGCGTCCGCGCGGGGGACCCGGCGCCGGTCTCCCGCGGCGGCGAGGACAGGAAACAAGAAGGAAAGGAGGCAGGGGGGGGGGTTTGGTCGCCCTCGAGAGGGCGACGCGAGGGAGCGAGTCTAAAAATGGGAGACAAACCTATGAACTTCTAGAAACCTACAATGATTTACACCCGCGGCACTACAATGATTTGATAGATGGTGTACATGGATCGGCAGTTGTACTCCTAATACATCGTAATATCACACCGGATCTAAAGGAATTTCTCAACGAGTTGTCATTTCTTCAGCCCACTTTCTCACACTCCAACATATCATATATCCTGATGCCTTTCATTCTCAGAACACTTCGTCATATTTTAAGCATTAAATGAATATAGTATTGACACACACTTGTAACTAATCATCTAATTTTGTGATGTGTAAGAAAACATATTATATTCATGCTAAGGTGTAAGCGTGGAGTGTAGAATATGAAATTCATGAGCAAACCACTGAAGGTTTATATAGGTTAGTGGATGTTAATATGGGTGGGAAAGTGGGTAAAGAGATAATGTATGCCATGTACCATCACGGCAGAGATGTGTGGGACACTACTTATTGTGTATGTCAGTGATATGAAATTGATTATTTCACACATCGCAGTTATAATAATATGTACACATCACAGTTATAATGCTGTTCACCAGTTGCAGATGAGCCCAAGCTCATAAATAGATATTCGATTGTGGAGGATCCTTTTTATCTAAAATTTCTTGAGAAATTATGTTTTTTCAAGAAAACTTTCTTGAGAAATTATGTTTTGTCAAGAAACTCGCCAGAGGCCCGTGCAGCAGAGCTCTTCGAGCCTGCTCTCAGTGACCACCACCTCTGCCTCTGCCCTCTCAGCCACCCTGGATGAAACAACGACGACGATGACACGCACGACAAGGTCATATGGGGGCGGCCACCACCCGGCAATGAGCGGCGACATTGACACATCGTGGCATTGGAGCGGCGGTGGCTGCTGCTGTCGCTAGGCACGCGTGAGGGTGGCAGTTGACACGTGACGAAGAGGAGGCCAATGCAGAGAAAGCCATCTGGGCTGACGGTCTCGTCGCCACTGGATCAGAGGTGGCACGCATGACAAGGTCACAAGTTTGGGTGGAGAAGATGGAGCATGAGTGGAGCACTAAGGCAGTGGTTGGGGACACATGACGCATCTCCAACCTCTCTCCCCCCGCGGCTGAGCTCTCTCGCCTCACCTCACCTTGTTTTGCTACTACTGGAGTAGTTTGCTTGCTTCAAGCCTTCGACTTATTGCGTAATCTACCCCGAGAAATGAAAATGATTTTATTTTTACAAGAAACAAGCAGTTTAACAAGAAGATAAAACAAATAGAAATGAATTTTTGTATTGTTTTATAAGAATCTACTGAACAAGAAGACACAAGACACAGAAAAGGACCGAAGTCGCGGTTGGTGGACCTATTGTTAAACTGTATAGTTATCAGATATGGCTAGTATCTAGGGATGTAGTTATCTTGTATAACAACCTGTACTTATCCTCTGTAAACCCTAGCGGCAGCCCTAGAGGCGCCCTATATAATGATCACAAGACCACCGTGCTAGGTGTGTCGATCCAATCTATTTTCTCTTTGTCTCACATGGTATCAGGCCATCTCGCATAACTGCACGATGGGTTCTCCCTCCTCCGCCGCCATGACCTCCTCGACCCTTGCTTCTCTGCCCATGCCGACTGGTCTCCAGGCGCCACCGTCTTCCGCTGTTCCCCAACCCTCTGCTAGCCTCATTACTGCCAAACTCACCTCCTCCAACTACCTTCTCTGGAAAGCTCAGATCCTTCCTCCCCTTCGCATCACTGGCGTCACCGGCTATGTCGATGGCACCACCCCTACCCCAGATCGCCTCCTCCCGCCTGATGACAAGGGGGAGCGCGCCCCTAATCCGGAGTATGCTACCTGGTTTCGTCAGGATCAAATCATCCTGAGCTACCTGCTCGCCTCGCTCACCGACGATGTGCTTCAGCAGGTCCACCTCTTCGACACCTCCCGTGCCATCTGGGCGCACCTCGAGGAGATGTACGTCACGCACTGCCGCGCCAGCGTGGTGCAGATCAAGATGGACATGATGAACTTCCGCAAGGGCAACCTCTCCATGGTCGACTACTTCGCCAAGATCCGCTCCAACGCCGATCAGCTCGCTGTTGCGGGCCGTCCCATGCGCGAGGAGGACATCATCACCGCCTTCATCACCGGCCTCGACAGCGACTACGAGCCCCTCATCACGGCTATCACGACCCACATTGACGTCATGACGCTGGGCGAGCTCTACTCCCGTGCCATCTCCTTCGAGCGTCGCCGTGAGTATCACACGACTCGTCTTCAACTCCACACGGGCGGCTCCTCCGCCAACTATGTCGTTCACGACCACAACGGCAACACCACCAACCGCGGCAAGGGCCGTGGCAACTCCAGTGACCGCGGTGACTACAACAACAACAACCGCGGCGGGTATCGCGGTGATCGCGGCGATGGCGGTGGCAACCGCCAGAATGGGAATGGCAACCGTGGTGGTGACCGCGGTGACCACGGTGGTGGCGGGGATGCACGTCTGCAGTGCCAACTCTGTCGGGGTTCCGGGCACTATGCCTGGGAGTGTGCTCAACGCTACAACCACGCCTTCCAACCCCAACACTCCAAGATGGCGGGTCTAGCAGCTGCGTCACCGCCATCCATCCTCGGCGATCCAACCTAGTTCACCGACACGGGGGCCACCGACCACATCACGTCGGACTTGGACCACCTCACCGTGAGGGAGAAGTATCCTGGAAGGGAACACATCCACACTGCCGAAGGATCAGGTTTGCACATAGCTCATCATGGTCATGCTCTCCTTCCTACTCCCTCTGCCAACCTTAAACTTCGCAACATACTACATGTTCCCAATGCCGATAAGAACCTCCTCTCTGTTAATCGTCTTGCCACTAACAATCATGCTTATCTAAAATATTATCCTACTCATTTTCTTATGAAGGATTTGACAACCAAGAGGGTTCTTCTTCAAGGCAGATGTGAAAATGGGCTCTATCCCATTCGGCCTTCACGTTCTCATGCCCTATCTTCAGTTAGACTCTCTGCTGAAGATTGGCATGCTAGGCTTGGGCATCCATCCACACAAGTCGTTCAACATGTTTTGGCGTCCAATAAACTAGCATCATCAAGTCGGGCTTTGACCCATGTGTGTAATGCTTGTCAACAAGGCAAAGCACATCGGCTACCTTTCCCTAGATCTTCGAGTGTTTCTTCGTTTCCTTTGGAACTTATTTTTTCAGATGTGTGGGGACCTGCCAAAACCTCCTCTGGTGGGTTCCAGTACTATGTTTCATTTATTGATGATTATAGTAAATTTGTGTGGATTTATCTTCTCAAACGAAAGTGTGATGTGTTTGATGTCTTTCGTGATTTTCTTGCCCATGTTGAACGCCTCTTTTCTTGTAAAATCCCGTGTGTTCAATCAGACTGGGGTGGGGAATACGAAAAGCTTAGCAACACATTCTTTCGGCAACTTGGCATTGCTCATTACGTCTCCTGTCCACACACACCAACAGAACGGCTCGGCCGAAAGGAAGCACCGTCACATTGTTGACATGGGTCTCTCCTTATTATCGCATGCATCTATGCCTCTCCGTTTTTGGGATGAGGCGTACTTGTCCGTATGCTATCTTATCAACCGACTACCTAGCCGTGTCATTGGTAATATGAGTCCCATGGAAAAATTGTTCTCCACCAAGCCTGACTACGTATCCCTTCGCACGTTCGGATGTGCATGTTGGCCTAACCTGCGCCCGTATAACACTCAGAAACTTGCTTTTAGATCACAGCAGTGTGTATTTGTCGTGTACAGTATTCGTCACAAAGTCTATAAATGTCTTCACGTACCTACCGCTCATATATATATATATCATGAGATGTTACTTTTGACGAACAAATTTTTCCTTTTGCCAATGCTCAACCCTCTCCAATACCACCCCGCGTCACTGAACATGCCATACTTTTATTTCCACATGACCACATGAACTATGGTGCACCTGTTTCTCGAACTAATTTGGATGCAGGTACCGATTCGGCACAGAAAATCCCTCCCACGGACTCCCAGGCTGATCCTATCCCCCGATCTGCCGCCGCATCCGCCTCGGATCACGTGTCACCTGGCGACAGCGACGTGGCGGCGGTCGACCGTGTGACAACAGGGGACCGCGCGCCAGGCGACCAGACTGGGCCCGGGTCTCCGCCCCC
>NW_025225202.1:0-5607 GCF_018294505.1 Triticum aestivum | reverse complement strand
GGGGGGGGGGTTACATATCAGGTGGCATGTTTTCCTCATCACTGCCATGCATGTCTGCTTTTTATTGTTGAGTGTGGACATGATATTTTTATTTTATTATGCAACAACTCAGTAGAATTCTTCAATTGTAAGTCGTGTCACAATTGGAATCCTCACTGTCTTTTGGTCGTTATGCCAGGTAAGGCTACCAAATGTGTAGTACCCGTGCAACTTCCACATAGGTGATAGCTTCACCTGATACGTCTGAACTTTGTTGGTAGCGTCGAACACAAGAACGGGCGGGACGACCTCCATCTTGACTCCTGTTGGGCTCTGGACTGCGGCATGGTACACAAAATTGACCTCGCCGACATTGGTCACAGTCCTGGAAACGGTGATGGGATGCCTGAGATCGGGAACCGATATGGATGGCAGGTTCAAGTAATACGCTGGTTGCATGGTGGTGGTGTTGCAATCCACGGGTGTCCTCTTGTTGCTGATGGTGCATTTGAAGAATTTGCTGTAATCACTTGGATCGATGTCATATATGAGGCCGGGATGAGCCGCCCCGCAAGGATTGATGGTCCCGCCTCCGTAGTCGAATGGGTCGGCGATCTTCCGCGAATATCCTTCCGCCATTATCGGCATGCCACGTTCATCGGTTACATGGGCTTAATTTATTTTGAACATGCAAAACCAACAAATTAAGCAGAGGTAAACAACACAAGTGCATGAACTATGAATTTGATGCCATTCTACTTGTATCGAGTTAAAGATATGCTAGATGATGTCTTGTTATTACGAACCAGTGGTAACCATGGCAGATTTTATTGCCGCAGGAGACCAGTATGGGTGCAAAACTTTGAGTAGCGCTGCGATGCCCGCTACATGAGGGGCTGCCATGGACGTCCCTGACTTAAATACGTAGCCATCTTGTTTTGCTGCCAGGATGTTGGCTCCAGGTGCAGCTATGTCAGGCTGTTACAGAACCAAAGGCCGTCGCAGCAGCGTGAGGTGGGATGACATACTACTGTATACAACAAGGTCATGCAGCTGGCACGGTACACACCTTGAGAATGGCGGGGTAAGTAACAGATGGGCCTCTGGAGGAGAAGATCGCCACTTTTGGGGCCAGTATCTCCTTGCCCGTAACGGTGCCCGCCGGTTCAATCTTTGCCTGGGCAGAGCTGTTTACAAAACAAAATCAATGGCATCGAACATAAGTTTATGGCTGTGTGAATAGGTCCATGCATGCAGAGCTGATTGGATGGCATCTCCACTTTGACTTTTTTTTAAATGAAGTTTTATTGTGCGTGTATGGTTGTACCTTGTGTCCTCATAGTATTGGCACATCCTCTCCGCGTCTTCGATGTTGACAACTACACAGGCGATGCCTTCGCAATCTGTCACGGGTCTCATGTCGTCCGTCGTGGATGACACGATGATGAGTCCGGTTCCTCCTCCATCCATGAGGTATTGCGCCGCCGGGAATAAAGCTCCCGTTTGATCGTTGCAGAGGAGGATCAACCCTTTCAGGTCTTGGGCGCCGTCAAAAACCTCTGCGGTACAACTGAATTCACAAAAGCAAATTGAAGCATGTATTTGGATTGCTGGGCTGTTGTGTGCATCGTGGTAGGGGTGACTTTAGGGTACCTTTTAACCCTCTTTAGTTCAAGCAAATGACTAGTTTTTCATTTCTTTGAACTAAAAATAGTTAAGGGTACCCTAAGGAAATCACTAATTTGCACCCCCTACGTTGCAATATTCATGGTGGATATTGCTGAGGTCGTTAGAGTTTTTTTTTCTTACGATCGTAAACATGCAAAATTTCCGAAACTGCTCCTGGATGATGAGTCCTTCTTCCCTTGGTAATAGAGAGATTGTCCCTGCAGAATAACCAGCGTAGCACACACATTATATACTCGCTTATAATTTTGATGGAGAGTGGTTGCGTTACCGTTACATCCACATACCACTATTTGTTGCTTGTTTCCCAACGTGATCACTGTATCGAACGAGCGATCGATGTTGGTTGCCGCGACGGTGATGGCCCACGGCGAGGTGTCCCTGATGGTCTGCATATGCGGCCCAGCGTTGCCAGCGGTGTGCACCATGACGATCCCCTTCAGGACCGCATGTAGTGTACCGTATGAGTTCTCGCTCATTTCCAGGGACAATGACAGAACGTCCACCCCGTCATGGATGGCGTCGTCGATGGCGGCTAGCACGGCCGGCGTGGGGCAGTGGCCCTCCTTGCTCCAGCAGGACTTGTACACTGCGATGCGAGCGTGTGGCGCGCCTCCCCGTGCGACCCCCGCGGCAATGCCATGGAAGCTGGCAGCTTCCTGCCCCACAGCCGAGCCAGCCGCGGTGGAGGCCGTGTGTGTGCCGTGGCCGGCATGGTCCCGTGGCGAGAGTGGTGCCCCTTCGAAGTATTCTTTGGGGACCCCGGCGGTGTAGAACCGTGCGCCAATGATCTTTCGGCTGCAGTTGTTGCTGCCCCAGTCTGGCCCAACCTGGCATTTTCCTTTCCACCTTGATGGCACGGGCCCGTACCCTTGGTCGCTGAAGCTTCTCGACTCCGGCCAGATCCCTGATTCGATTGATCAGTTATTAGTTGGTTGCGGGCTGCCGGATTCGTTCAAGAAAGCTGAAGCGACTCCACTTTAACATAATGTATACTGACCAGTGTCAACCACACCGATGATTATATCCTCTCCGTAGTTGCTTGCCTGGAGTAGCTCACTGGCCGGCGTATGGGAGGACGGGTAGTTGAGTCCAAGAAAGTCCCAGCTCCGTGTGGTGGTGGTCCTGTATGTTTTGCTCGGTTCAACACTGATGACTCCCGAAAACTCTGCACAACATCACACAGTTCATACCAAAAAATGAGTTAATTTTTAAAGCTGTAAATTGTTCTTTCAAATATTTACGTTGGAAGCTTGGGGAAATAGTATATATATTTGTCTCAAAAGCATTCTTCGAGTGCTTTTTGTTTGTTTTATCTTGTGTTTCAATATAAAAAGGGGACCTATTTAGGAACTAGAGGTGGTAGTTGATTAGTACTATCTTGCAAGCAAAACTGAGATGATGACAATCGATGGACCTGCAAGCCTTGTTGCTTGGTCCGCGGTGAGCATGGCGGCAAAGCCCGAGAAACCATGCTTGTAGTTGTAGACCATGGAGGCCGAAGCATCCTCCTTGCTACAAATGTTCAAAGTACTCCCTCCGTCTGGGTTTATTAGGCCTCTCAGCATCACAAGCATGTCCCCTTTTATAAGGCCCCGCATTGGAAAGGTGCATGCATGCAACCATTTCATTGGTTGTATTGAAAGCTATTGTTGTTGGTGCCATGGCTGAAAAATTAATACACTTCATGTGTGCTTTTTCATTGGCTGCATGCATGTGAGAGAGCGGGAGTGGAATGGAATAATTAATGTGAGCAAATTACTATGTGTCTTGGTCTAAGAGAAGTTGTCTTTAGGCCTAATAAACCCGGACAGAGGGAGTAGTAGAACAAATTGAAGGCCATTTAATTTCCTTCTGCAAACCTTGCTAGTAAGTTACTTTAATTAGCTAGGGACGAGCTGAAGAACAACCTTGCTAGTAATTAGTTACGCACCTTTGGAGAAGAGTGGTGAGCATGTCATGGTGCGAGGCGACGACCTCGTCCGGGTGCCCGTGCTTAACGTCGCCTAGGTAAGCTACATAAACCTGAAGAAGCAGATATGCATGGTTAATTAGGTAAGCTAGCTAGCTCGGAGCACGTAAACAAGAGTTGTGCGTGCATAAAATTTAATTACGTGCCTTGCGAGACTCTCCTCCGTGTGCTGTGGATAACACCATGGAAAAGCAAAGCAGCGGTAGGAGCACCCAAGCAGCCACCCGTGCGTGCTGCGAGGAGGAGGAAGAAGAGCACATCTGCAATTCCATATCGTTTCACCTAGCTAGTGCTAGTGGAGTGGAGGCGTACTACGTACTTGCTTAATTAGTGTGGCCTGTATGCAGGGCACTGGCTAGCTGGTATTTATAGATGGATGCCGCAGGCGCGGTGGATGGAGGCCCCGACCACGCTCATCGTTCCACTAATGGTGTTCGGAAGGCCTCATCCTCAGAAGCCAAGCTAGCTAGAGAAGAAATCATTGGGTTCAGTTCTGTTTGTTGGTTATGGCGTCCAACCTGTCCCTTAATTGGCATTGAAAATCGGTAAGCAGAGATGGGCCACGCAGATGTGCATGTATCAGCCCTCCATGGTTGCTTTGAGATCCAGGCTACTCTTTTTTGCACTAGTCAAAATCTTTCTGTTTCAAACTGTTACATTAGGTTTTTCTCTCATTCCAAAGTGTATCATAATGTTTCATTGCGCTTCTCCTGTATCAGCAAATTCTCGGTCAGAAACAGGTACTGATCCCTCCGTTTTGCATATAAGATTTGGTCAAACTCAAACTAAACAAAGTTTGACCAAATTTATATAAATAAATGTCAACATCTACAATACTAAAGTTATATGGTACGAAAGTTAATTTCATGACGCATCTAATATTATTGGTTTCAGATTGTGAATATTTGTATTTTTTCTATAAAGTTAGTCAAACTTTATCAAATTTGAATTTGACCAAATTTTATATGCAAACTAAAAAGAAACGGAGGGAGTACATTTTTTCGTTGGTATACAGACATACACTTTGAAACAGGGGAAAAGTTGAACAAAACATTATGGAACAAGATAAATTTTTACAACAACTAAAATAAATAACACGGAGGTCAAAGCAATCACCGACGGTGGATCTATATCCTGTGCACGGTTGGAAAAATCACTCTCATGCGGTACTGCCTATGGTTCTACTCATCTAAGAAAGAGAATGGGTGAGGTGTACATAGCTGAGTATGCATCGTATTATCACATACAAACAATTTAAATTCAACATTATTATTTTAGAAAATATTCATGATTGCTTTATGCTGTCAGGAAACTTAACTGTCAAAATTACACACAGTAAAAAAAAAGTGGTATCCGGGTAGGGATGTGACTTTTCCTCACTCTTTCACCTTAGGACATGATCAATGATTCAGTTTGGACAGTTGTCCCATAGTTCTACATCGGATGGATGCTGCCGTCAAGGAGATAAGTTAAAACAAAGCTATGGCTTGCAAAGGCTTGGTATAACCTGCAGAGCAGCGGATGCAATGTTTCTTAACTCGGAATCAAATGAGCTTGGATGAACAGTTCAATCAGGAAAAAATGTAAACAATTTAGGAATTAATTTTTCTGTGCTAAACCTTGACAAATGTTTTGATTGCTTATAAAGTTTCATATGAAATGACATTCATCGAAGTAGTGGCGGAAAAAGCAAAATCGACGCTCTAAAATACTCTGTAGCTATTTTTGAAAGCAGTTTGGTGTGCTGATTTTGTTTCTTTCACAACTTCCATTAATTTCATTCCATGATGAAGCTCTGCAAACACTCAAAACATTTATCGAAGTTTGCCAATAAAACAATTCCAATTTTCTTTTCAGATTTTACTGTTGTGAGCAGAAGAGGACTTTCAGCAGAGGAGTTTCATCAGGTAAAAGGTGTGGTCCTCCAGGAAAGGAAAATAAGAGAGAAAGTTGGCTGTGGTAAAAAAAAA
>NW_025225201.1:0-1404 GCF_018294505.1 Triticum aestivum | reverse complement strand
TAGAATCCTCAAATTCCAAAAGGAAAAAAAGATATGGTCAAATTTAAGTTTTTTTAATTTTTTTTTGTTAAATCTGGTCAAACTACTTATTCAAGAAGTATTAATGTTACTACATAATTATTCAAGAATATTAGTTTTACTAAATAATTATTTCAATTTTTTGAATTTTTGTCAAATCTAGTCAAACTATGGTCAAACTTATTCAAGAAATATTAGTGTTACTAAATAATTACTGTTTTTTAGAATAATAGTTTCAAACTCAAACAGTGAAATGTGTGATTTCATGCTCAAGCTAAACTCCTGAGGGTTAATAGGATTGACATATTACTATTGTCAGGAAAACAACAAGTGCAGACTTGGAAATGAAGGAGAATAGAACCCGAAAGTTAAGCGGCACTTTAGCGCTGGTTCGTGCTGAACCGGTACTAAAGGGGGGGCTTTAGTGCCCACCAATTAGTGCCGGTAATGGAACCGGCACTAAAGGCCCTTACGAACTGGTTTTAAAGCTCCGTTTTCTACTAGTGCCACCCAAATTTACCAAGTTAAAAGAGTGGTGTCGTCGAGGCCACGCCAAACCCTTGAAGCGTTGCGGAGGCCACCCCAAACCCTAGAGAAGCGTCGAGGCCACTAATATGATTCCTTGTTGTGATTAGCTAGCTAGTTCTACGTTTGCCACTAATATATCCATCTGTCATGTTTGAATAATAATTGCCATGTTGTAAATATTTGCAGAAACTATGGAGCACCCCCGAGACGAAGCAACAGAAGCAGTGTCGGGGGACATAATCATAGCCGGAAGTGATGTAGTCATGTCGTTTCTCAACGAAACCGATGGTCTGGAAGGACAGGGTGAAAAAGTAGGCTACGGTGATCGAACAATGGAGGAGGAAGGACATGATTATGATGGCTCCGGTGACCGAATGCCGGTGGAAGAAGGACACCGTCTGCGTCGGTGCTCCGCCTCCTTCTCTGCCTACGCCGGCGCGCCCGAGCAGCCAGCCTACTCCTTCTCCGCCTCGTCAGCAAGGGCGAAAGACACCCGCCGCCGCTCCAGCTTCTCCGGCGCGTCATATTCCTCCTCCTCCACCTCGTATGCAGGGAAAGAAGACAGCCGCAGCCGGTCCGTCTGCTCCAGCGTCTAGCAGTATAGCCAGAGGCGGGAGGCAATACAGATTCGGTCCTTCTCTAAAGACTCCAGAGAAGTTACCATACGAGAGGACCCTGGAGGAAAACGAGAAGATCATGTGAGATGAAGTGAGGAAATTCTTTGAAGGGGTGAAAACAAAGAAACATCCACGTCAGGAGGAGAAGATAGATCCGGTGAAAGCGAAGTGCACTGTGGAAGCCCTGAAGAAACCACCAAAGTCTTCCGCCGAAAGGCAACTATGAGCGCATTATACAAAG
>NW_025225200.1:0-1734 GCF_018294505.1 Triticum aestivum | reverse complement strand
CTCCGACTCCTCGACATGGCCTACAGCTCCTGTAGGTCTCTCATTTACGCATGCATGGTGCTGGCAACAACGATGTGTGCCTTTGTCCATGATGTGTCCCCAGGCAAGCCTGGTAGGGTGCTTCGTAAACTTCTTCTTTGTCTGTCTTTGCATGCCCATTGCTGGCATCACCGATGCGTGCCTTCGTCTACGCCGTGTCCCCGTGTTTGGCAAACCTAGCGCGAAGCCTCGTCAACACCGTCCTCTACCTGGTGCACACTACTTTGACACCACTACGCCCATGACAAACTCGGTGCTTCCTTGCACCCACAGCTCCACGGCGACATCCTCGACACAGGCTCCCCGACTCGACATCGACCACGAAGTTCTTCGCACTGCTACCTCGACCACGACTACACCACCCTACGCTCTTGGCTAAATCGATAAACGACACAAAGGGCTACCGCCTTGCCTGAGCAAACTCGTCAGTTTCCACTGCAGCCACAACTTCCGCGATGCATCGACCGTTACGATTGTTACATGGGGTTGTCCGTCAGCTTGCTTTCGGATTCTTCTCCAGTCTCACCATCTGTTTCCCTATCGTTGTGACTACGGAGAGGGATGTCAAGTATATGATTATTACGAAGTATAGTATATACTAGGATTTGGTCCTGCCTTGTTTTGTACTTTAAATTGGTCATTATACTCCTACATATATACCCACGAGGCTCAAGCAATAGAAAATCAACAACAATTTCACCAATTTCCTCTTTCTCCCTTCAAAGAACGTGCAGTACGCATGCAAGGGACGCAGCAAGGCCAGCAAAGCAGCAGGCGTGAAGAGCATTCTGGCATGAAGAATCAATTCGTCTGAGTGACTTGATTTGACGGAGGGAGCCGTACGTTTATGTGCTGAGGTACTCCCCGTGACGTCCATGCAGTGGTCAGCCAAGAATTTGTATGCAGGAGATTGCTTTCAGAAAAACAGAAGTCCAAAAATTTTGTCCCCGTCTTCATCGTCCAATGCTTGTATGATCCTAGATATACCTATATATATGTGCCCCCTCTATAAAAGGGGTCGACTCCTCCCGTCTGCGTGAGTACTTAAATCATGTTCAGGCGCATGCCACACATACGTTTTAGGGCAAGTGTGGGGGGCAGTCATCTGCCAAGTCCTTCCGCCCGCTCGTTTTGACTCGCGATTCGCATAGTACTTCAATCCCACACAAGGGCAAACTAAAAAAGAAAATCTCTCAAAAATTTAGCTTCAATGATTAACTTTACGGTTTTTGCATCTAAAACTGCCAAGTTTTCACCAATTTTATAGATATAACTGCAAGCAATTTTTTTGTCGGTCGTCAACACAAAATAATTGATTTTTATTGATCGCTCGTACTAAGTCTCGACGTTGAAACTGAACATATTTTTCTAAGGTCATCAAATATATTAAAAAATGGATCTTATTTCAAAGCACTGGTCAAGAGAAACATGAATATGAAAACATAACTTAATTTAGAATTATCGTTTAAAAGATATAGAACTTTAAAATCGGAAGTCAAATTAAAAATTAAAGCAGGCACCAGGGACATGCGTACCTCTGCACTTGTGAGCCACAAATCCTCGTCCACCTAGCCCCCTATCAAGCACACAAAGTACTTTGTGAAGATAAGGATGGACAAGCTAAGCACCCAATCGTACCAAGGTAGGTACTTTGTGAAGATAAGGATGGACATGCAACCTAAGGATCCTATTCAG
>NW_025225199.1:0-1775 GCF_018294505.1 Triticum aestivum | reverse complement strand
CCATGCTCGTAGAGATCGCCAGGAGTGGGCAAACCAGTGAGCTCAATGATGTCAAATGCATTGGCTTCGTGATGAACATTTCCGATCATCCACTCCAGGACCCAAGTCTTCGGATCTCTGCTATACCCGCGGATATGAAGTGTGGCATAGAATTGGAGCAGCAGCTCTTCATTCCAATGCTCTTGGTCAGTAACGAACGGCAGCAGTCCAACTTCCTTGAAGCAATCCAAAGCTTCTTCCAGACAAGGCAGACCAGCTATGGCTTCAATGTCAAGGCGCTTGTGTGGGAAGATGCGACCTTGGTTGTAAAGAATGCATGAGTAATAGCTTCGCTGAGGATAGCTCCAGAATCGATCAGATGATATCCTTTTCCTTGAGTAGGGGTTCCTGGAGCTATCGAAGAATGTGTTGTCTGCCCTGAAGCCATTGATATTGAAGGAGCCAGGTGCTGATGCAGGACCTGGGAACCTTGGCAGTCTTGGGATTGACTTCTGTACCTGAGGCCTGTGCTCAACATGATAGTCGAACTGGGGACCGGCAGCAGACTCAGGAACAGAAGTGACGGGATCAGTGGCTTCGCTGTCTTCTTCTTCCGTTGGGGAGGGCTCCACATTAGCTTCATTGGTGGTTGTGGCAGTCGCAAGATTTTCATCCTCCACTTGACGAGCTGGAGGGTCGGTCATAGGCACGTTCTCCTTGAGAACTGCTTCTTGTTGGGACAGGGGAGTGGGAACTTGTGGGACTTCATCTTCCGCGGTTGATGCAGCCGGATTGTCTTCAGCAGAGACTTGAGGCCTTGGACCTTTGCGAAGCCTGTGCAACGCGGGCGACACCTATGGAGTTGGAGTGGGCTGGGCCTCAAAGTCTTCTTCCTCTTGTGGGCGATCCGCCCATGAAGCATCATGTGCAATTGGCGTCAGTGGACGACCAATGCTAATGAGTTCGCTGTTCTGAGGAAGGACTGCACCATCTTCTACATTGTCATGTTGACCAATGTCTTCAGCAGCGATGGGATCAGCTGCTGGAAAGTCTTCAGCTTCATGAGCCTCTGTGGAAGCAGGCTCATAGATGGTCAGTTGGCGTTCAGCTTCAGGATAGACCATAGAAATGGGTTCAACTATTAAGGGCTCTGTGGAAGCAGCCCGATCTTTCTTGGTCTTCCTCTTCTTCTTGGAGGGGGCAGTTGGAGAGGCTTCAGAATGTTTCCTCTTCCTGGCTTCAGCCTCAGCAGTCCTTGTCTTCTTGAGCTCTGAAGCTGTTGACTGGCTTTTTGACTTCGAGCCAGTCATTTTAGTTGGGAAGACAATGGGAACTGCTTCCTGCCTTGGTGCGTCAGGTTCAGCCATAGCAGGCTTCTTATTCTTCTTTGCGGCCATCCTGGGGTCGATGCCAGGACGCCCAAGGGCCTTGCGCTTCTCAGCCTCATTGTAGGCTTGCACACATCTGTCAGCCAGAGTCTTCATGCACTCACGCGAACCCTGAGCTTCTGCATGTTTCTTTACAAAGGCTTCCTTGAGCTCGTGCATCATACTCTTGAAGTTTTTCACTTCCTGCACGCTGAGCTTGGCTATATGCTTCTTGAACTGAGCCTTTTCATAGTCAATCTTTTGCTTCAGTTCAACAATGCGCTGGGCAATAGCGAGTTCTGAAGCAATGGCGCCTTGGAAGGCGACACTGAGGCCAATTGGTAGCTGCAGATCTTCAAAGCTGATGTTTGGCGTGTCAAACCACTCGTCAATGAAGTTGTGGATGATGGTCACATCAAAGAGAGGCAG
>NW_025225198.1:0-2725 GCF_018294505.1 Triticum aestivum | reverse complement strand
GACAAAGATGATGGAGAAGGAGAGGGCACGGAATGACATGCAGGCAAGGGCCATGTACGAGCTCCTTGTGGTAAGTTTCTTCTGCAGATTAGCCAAAACATTCATGTAGTGTTTGTCTCATTACTAACTAGTATGACTGAGTTGTCAAAACCAAATGTGTAGTCTGTGTGTGAGAAGACAGGCCAGACCGCTCCGCCGATGCCAGTGATTGCTCATGGGACTACGGTGAGTTTTATTTGAATGGACATTACTTGCTAGTCTTAACATTTGAGTGTCATCATGCTAACAAGACATTGGAAATGATCTTTGGTGCAGCGTAACTCCAGACAAGCATCGCACGATCCTTCTCCATCTACCGACACGAGCCACCCCGCTCCTACACCTCCTGGATCTTGATAAGTTTATCTAGTGTTTTACTTAACACATGCATAAAGACCTAGACTTAGCTTTATTTCCTCCAATGCTTACCATAATGACCTAGACTTAGCTTCTTCTCCTCCAAAATGACTTAATAAGCTTACTGACCTCCAAAACCATCCATTTTACCTAAGTTAGCTCTAAAATGATCTGTACTTAGCTTACTTATGTCAAAAATTGCATAATTAGCTTAGTTAGCTCATAGATGATCCATTTTACCTAAGTTAGCTCTAAAATGACCCATTTTACCTAGGTTAGCTTATAAATGGTCCAGTTCATTCAAGTTAGCTCAAAAATGACCCATTTTACCTAGATTAGCTCCTAAATGATCCATTTTACCTACGTTAGCTTTAAAATGACCCATTTCACCTAGGTTAACTCCAAAATGACCCATCTTACCTAGGTTATCTCATAAACGATCCATTTCAACTAATTTAGCTCATAAATGATCTATTTCACCAAGTTAGCTAAAGAACGATCCATTTCACCTAAATTAGCTCTTAAATGATCCATTTCACCTAAGTTAGCTCAAAAAGATCCATTCCAACTAAATTAGCTCATGAATTATCCATTTCACCTAAGTTAGCTCAAAAACGATCCATTTCAACTAAGTTAGCTCATAAATGATCCATTTCACCTAAGTTAGCTAAAAACGATCCATTTCACCTTAGTTACCTTAAAAAACGATCCATTTGACCTTAGTTAGCTCATAAACGACCCATTTCAACTAAGTTAGCTCATAAATGATCCATTTCACTTTAGCTAGCTCATAAACGACCCATTTCAACTTAGTTAGCTCATATATGATCCATTTCATGTAAGTTAGCTCATAAATGACATACTCTTCTTGTTCTAGTTTTCTTCTTGTTCTACTCTTCTTGTTCTACTCTTCTTCTTGTTCTACCCTTCTTGTTCTAACTTTCTTATTTTTCATTTTGCAGATTTCATTCACTTGACGACAGCTTGCATAGATGGAGTGCTCCTTATCCCTTTCTCTGTTTCTTTTGTATCGTTGAACTATGCATGTATCGTTGGATGAAACTATTGTAATATATATGGTTGGATGCCTCTATGTTGAACTTGTTATGTATGATGGAACTATGCATGTAATATATATGGTTGGATGATGAAGTTATGTGTTGGATATCTTATATGTTTGCTCTGTAATGGCCTTTTGAAATATATCTATATCTGTCATATATATTTGTGATGAAATTTGTTGGATTTAATAAAAAACAGATAAAAGAGCCAACATGGCAGGGTCTTTGCCGTCTGTCACCGACAGCAAAGAAGACACGTGGCATCCAGCTGTGCTTCCTGGGAGCTGACCCATTTGATCAGTTTGCCTACAGTGGCAGACGGCAAAGACTTTGCCATCAGTGGCGGACGGCGAAGAACCTGCCATGTAGTGACGTGTAGATGACATCATACGGCGGACGGCAAAGACACTAGAAATTTTGCCGTCAGCGGCGGACGGCAAAGGCCTGCCGTTAGCCACTTAACGGACTGACAGCGCAATTATTGCCGTCCGCTCTCTTTGTCGTCCGCCGCAGACGGCAAAGGTCCTTTGCTGTCAGCCGCCAGGAAGCAGACGGCAAAGTAGTTGTTTACCGTAGCCTACTTTGCCGGAGCCTTTTGCCGTTCGCGGCTGACGGCAATGGCCTTTGTCGTCCGCCGTGGCAAACGGCAAAATAGCTGATTCCTGTAGTGCTACAACCATTGCCGCCTCACCGACATCGCTCCCACCTTCATCCTTGTCACAAAAGTATGAACTCCACAATCGCCACAAACCACCGGTCACGCTTGCTGATGTAGAGCTCCGAGACAAGGCCCCCAAGTAGAAAAACGACACACCAATGTGCCACCATCGTCGGAACACAAAATGAAGGGTTTCATCTAGAGAGGACGCGACGGCCGGATCCGTGCAGGAGGGGTGCGGCAGCAAATAAGTGATGCCTCCAGGGAGGTCTACGACGGCCACGGCCGCCGCCATTGCTGGTGACGGCATAAGGTCAAGACAAGGTCTTCACCCCAGCTCCCACAACACCTCGGTCGCACATCATCCCGCACCGGTGCCAGCAAGCCTACCAATTGTCACCGCCAACAAAGTTGTCCATCTTGGAAGAGGCACCGAGACCGTCGGAGCCAACCACACCTCGCGGAGCTAACCGGCGGTCAACCTCTAACGAGATGGTCCACCACACCACCCCTGCTGCCACCACGGAACAGGCCACATTGCAGCCAACGTAGCCACCCGCACCATGCGGAAGCCACGGCCGGCCCTCCGGCCACGCAAGCCAGCAGCTTC
>NW_025225197.1:0-3726 GCF_018294505.1 Triticum aestivum | reverse complement strand
TTATCAATACAGTAGGAGAATCAAGCAGCACTATGTAAATAGTACCTGCACAAAAAGAACAAATACTTGAAACCCGACGCATAAGAGGGGTTGGCAATCTCTCCTCGGTAAAAAGATATATGAATTTGTATGAGTTTGGATAGATAGATCTTGATGAAACATGAAATAAAAAAAAAGTGCAGCAAGGTATTTTTGGATTTTTGGAAATATAGATCCGAAAATAATATCGCAAAAGATAGAACATAGAACATCGGAAAGCAAATATGATAAAACATCGGACCGAGGGCCGTAGATTTCACTAGTGACTTCTCTCGAGAAAATATGATACGGTGGGTAAACAAATTACCGTTGGGCAATTGATATAAGATCAAATACTTATGACGATATCCATAGCAATGATCATGAATATAGGCATCACGTTCAAAATTAGTAGACCGAAACGATCCTGTATCTACTACTATTACTCCACATATCGACCGCAATCCAGCATGCATCTAGTGTATTATGTTAGAACTCAGAGAAGCGTAACCATGTCAAAACTCAGAGAAGCGCTACGACTGGAGGAGATATGGTTGAAAAACCGTACTCGGGTCCCCTGGCTACGTGAAGGGGATCGGAATACGACTTATTTTTAGGCGCAAGCAAGGCAACATAAATGTATTAACAAGATCGCAAACCAGCAGCGATCGGATGGCTCGGTTTGCGCCTCGGGAGATGAAGATAAGGAGGAAATTCTTGCTACGAAGCACTATACACCTCCCAAGGTTTCAGCAATTGTGATGATATGTTATCACATGTACCCAGTCGGGTCACACCGGCCATGAATGACTTGCTGTGTAAACCGTACGAAGCCTCGGAGATAACCACTGCACTATTTCAAATGGCGTCGTCGAAAGCGCCCGGGGTAGACGGATTCACTGCGGGGTTTTATCAGCGCCACTCGAACTTATTGAAAGATGACATAATTCTGGCAGTGCTTGATTTCCTGAATGGTGGTGAACTACCAGCTGGACTAAATGACACTTCCATTACGTTAATTCCGAAGGTACGTCATCCACAGAGTATTTCACAATATCGGCCCATTGCATTATGCCCAGTCCTTTACAAAATTGCCGTCAAGGCGATCACCAATCGGCTGAGGCCATGTATGGACCAGATTGTCAGTGAAGAACAAAGTGCTTTCGTCCCGGGTCATTTGATCATGGACAATCTCCTAGTGGCATATGAAAGTGTTCATACGATTAAAAGACGGAAGAAAGGAAAAAACTATTCATGCGCCATCAAACTGGACATGATGAAGGCTTACGATCGCGTCGAGTGGCATTTTCTTGAGGCCATGCTCTTGAGACTTGGTTTTGCCGGCAATCTAGTAAGACTAATCATGAAATGTGTTACCTCAGTTCGATTCTCTGTTCGAGTTAACGGGGAGTTGTTGCCTTTCTTCTCTCCCTCCAGACACCTTCGGCAGGGCTGCCCTATATCACCATATCTTTTCCTTTTATGTGCCGAAGGATTCACTTCGTTGCTGAAGTACTACGGGAACTACATTGATCGTGGCATCCGAGTTAGCTTCAGAGCGCCGTGGTTGAGTCACCTGTTATTCGCTGATGATATTCTGATCTTCATCAAGGCGAGCACTAAGAGTGCATCTCGGCTAAATGAGATTCTTAGGATTTATGGAGAGGCTTCCGGCCAATGTGTCAACAGAGAAAAAAGTTCTATTTACTTCAGTCCCAACACGCCGGCTGCTCTCAAAGGAAACCCGAAACAGATCCTAAATGTATTCAAAAGCTTTTTTAGAAAGATATCTTGGCCTACCCACTGCTGTTGGAAGAATTACCAGCGGTACGTTCGACCACATAGTAGACATGGCAAGGGATACGATATTGGGCTAGTCATAAAGATTGTTTGCTTGTGCAGGTAGAGAGACCTTGATCAAATCTATCGCTCAAGCAATACCAACTTTCATTATGACCTGCTTTCTCCTTACAAAAAGGTATGCAAGAACATGACCTCGAGTATGGCAAAATTTTGGTGGGGGAGCTCGCTGGATCGGCATTCCTTGCATTGGATAGCGTGGGACAAACTTGCTACACCTAAAGTTAAGTGAGGGATGGGCTTCCGCGACCTTCGACAGTTCAACCTAGCCCTGCTAGGGAAACACGGATGGATGTTCATGACGAATCTGGAGGCCCTGTGTACTAGAGTGATGAAGGGGATATTTTCCGGACTCAGATTTCATGCAAGCCACCACCCCGAAATCAGCATCAGCCACCTGGCGAGCCATTGTTGCCGGACGAGAAGCTCTCAAGGTTGGCGTCATCAAGCGGATCGGTGATGGAGCATCCACTTTCGTCTGGAACGACCGATGGATCCCATCGACTATCACCATGACACCGTTATTCAGGCCTCCCACTACTCTGATTCTTACAGTCTCGGAGCTCATTGACCATGTGAACGGGACCTGAAAACATGACCTCATTCGCTCAACTTTCATCGTGCCGGATGCAGAGGCAATACTGAATATCCCCCTTAGGCAAGGCGGCGGTGCAGACTACCTAGCATGGGCACACGAAAGGTCTGGCATCTACTCTGTTAAAATAGCCTATCGAGCTCTAGTGAATCATAAAGTGTGCTTAGCTCTAGAAGAAGGGCAGATAGCGGAACCATCAACGAATGAACAACAGATGTGGTGCGCTCTCTGGAAACTAAAAGTGGTCCCTAAAGTTAGGGTTTTCTGGTGGAGAGTGGTCCGCGGGATAATCCCGGATGAGTGCACACTCAAACACCGACATGTCAAACAAACAAGTATATGTAAGTTGTGCCTTGCAATGGACGAGGAGCTGATGCATGCACTAATCCATTGTTCTCAGCAAGGCGATTTTGGGAAGAGGCGAGGCTTCTCTTTGACATCATACTCCCACGGCTTCATCCCAATTCATGGACAAAAGACATATTGTGTGATCAACGCTTTTCTGACAAGGATCGCGCCACAATCATTACAGTTATGTGGGCGATCTGGATGTCCCGCAACAGGCGTACGCATGATCAGGAGATCATTGATCCTGCCAGCTCGGTTAGACGAATTCGAGAAGATCTTCCGTTGTTGGATATACCTGGACAGGCTTTCATACCTATGTCGAGCGATGGTTGGCGACCTCCAGAAGGAAACTACATCAAGATCAACACTGATGCAGTGACCCATCGAGACACAGATACTGCAGGCATTGGAGGCCTAGCCCGTTCTTCCTCGCCATTCCTGGGTGGATGGTGTAAACCCCATCTAGGGGTCACAGATCCGTTCATTGCTGAGGTGCTCTCCATTCGAGAGGGTACCATCTTCGCCTGGCTTCGCAGCTACACGCACGTGCAACTGGAATCCGACTGTCTAGAGGCAGTTGACCTCTGGAACTCTGGCTACACCAATCGCTCGGTTGTAGCACCCATTCTAGCTGAAATTAGAGAGCTTTCCGATAGTTTTTCATTTTTCAGTATTACTCATGTAATTCGATCCGCTAATGGTCCCGCACACTTGTGTGCTAAGCGTGCATGTACGCTGAATGGGACTGAAAGCTGGATGGACTCCACTCCTAGCTTCCTAGTCAGTAGCCTTCTGGCTGACTGCCCAACAAATGCCTTCGTTTAAATAAAGCTCTCTGAAGTTCCCCGCCAAAAAAATCTAGTGTATTATGTTTATCGAGAAACGGAGTAATGCAATAAGAACGA
>NW_025225196.1:12585-14084 GCF_018294505.1 Triticum aestivum | reverse complement strand
AAGAAAATAAAATTATATATGCCACCTTCTACAGTCTCTGGCCCAATGATAACAATAGGCATGGTAGCTATAACGATGGTATGGTAGCTGAAGGCCACATGCGGGTTAAGAGCACGAATTGGTGACGTCTGTGAAACTTGGACACGTAGTGGAGGCAGAGGACGTGATACTCTAATGCCTAGCTAGCAGTGGCAGCGGCCAATCTCAATAACATTATATTTAGGCATGACAGCTAATGGATAAAGGCGGCAGAGGGTCCTTCCATGGAGCGCTGGAACCTATACGGTTGGAAACAATGTAAAGGGTGGTGCCCAAATGAATTGTTGGAGCCACGCATAGCACACATCGCTGAGGAGAAATAGAAGTGTGTCCAAGTCTGCATGGTCTAAAGTTATTGTGACTACGGGTATCCATCTACGAGATATCTTGGGAGGAAAACTATTTATATTTAGCATCTTAAAACATGCATATGAATTCATACAAACTTTGAAAAAAAGTACTATTTTTCTGCAACGTGTGGCAGGGCCTTGTGGAGAAGGAGAAGCTGGTCTCTTTCAACCTTCCATTTTATGCGCCATCTATGGACGAAGGGAAGGCTGTGGTTGAGGAGAACAATCTCTTCAATGTGGAACACATGAGTGTGTTTGAATCAAGCTGGGATCCACAAGACGACGACACAAACGATGATGTCGTGTTGGGCTGCAGCAGTAGTGGGTTGAATGTTGCCAGGTGCATAAGGGCGGTGGCGGAACCGCTGATTAAGAAACACTTCGGAGAGGCCATTCTTGATGATCTGTTTATGGTTTATGCCAGCATGATTTCAAAGCACCTCAAGAAAGCGAAGGCCAAGTATCCTATAATTATCATCTATTTGAAGGCCAAGCACTAAGAAATACTTCTCAAGTGTCATTTTGAATAAATGCGGGGAGTTCAGTATTTCTGGTCCATCACATATTATATGTAGAAGATGTTTTGTTAATATTTTGTACGTATGGAAAAGGATGTTTCCTTGTCAATTCCATGAATTTTATGGCAAGCAAGTACGCTAGAAACCCTGCCATTTAATATGTAAAAAAATGTTTCGATGATATTGTATAAGAATAAGAATGTATGGCTTAGTTGGCTACATGGAAAAGACATTTGTCTAATTTTATGCATATTCTGTTTGTGCAAAGGCCAAGATTTGAGGATCCTCATTTGTCAACCCCTACCGAAGAGATTGTTTTTCTTTTTTCAAAATGGTTGCTGAGTTAATTAGAGAAAACCAAGCGAAAACCAAGCGAAACCCCGGCCCCCCGCACCCCCGCGCCCCACCGCCCTGGGTCCGGCGCCGCCGCCCCAGGCCGCCCCGCCCCCCTCCTCCACCGGCCACCTCCTCCACCGGCCCAGGTGAGCTCTACCTCTCCTCTGTTTTTCCTTTTTTTTCTATTTTTTTAGTTTTCGGTTTATGTTTAGTTTAGATTTAGTTTCAGTTTTAGTTTTAGGTTTAGTTTTAGGTT
>NW_025225196.1:4635-11143 GCF_018294505.1 Triticum aestivum | reverse complement strand
CCCGACACCGACACGGCACTACCCCGACATCGACACGAGACCCCGACCCCCCGACCCCGAAACAGCACCCCGACCCCGACACGGCACCCCGACACCAACAGGACACCCCGACCACCGACACCTCTCGAAAAGGTGTTCTTTGGCCTTCCAGAGGCCGACGGGGTCATATATTTGTGAATTATTAGTTAGGTCATATATTTTTCGATTTTGTTATGAAAAACATCATATATAATTGTGTTGATCGTGTAGTTTTAAATGTGCAGTTGTTTCATCGCTGCGAGGTTTGGTGTTCGAAGACCTCGCCGTGCGTTTGACGAGCTCTGCCCCTTCGTACGTGGGTGAGCACAAATGACAAGTATCAGGAGACGTGTACACATCCTCTCTGTTTATTGCAGAGACGTGTATCAGGAGAACAGCGGGGAGGTGCTGCCGAAATTTTGCGTCGGATCCGGTGCATAGCATGGGAAAATGAACCCAATCTACACATACACGGGTGGGATTAGGACCTATCATTACCTATTAGAGTGTAGGTTGCATGGACGTAATAAAATTGACAAAGTAGATCAACTAATGAATATATACATGGTGAATTACATATATAATTGTTGTGCGTCCAGTAGCTCTGAAAGTCAAGATGAGTGACCGTGCTTGGATGTATACCGGTCACACTGGTCAGAACAAATGGAGCGCTGAATGGTTCACAAAAACTAAGGGGTTTGTGCAAGCCGCATTTGCAAATGGCCAAAAGAAAACCTGGTGCCCCTGTTTCCGGTGCGGCAATTAGGAAAAGAAGACAGAGGCTGAAATGGGCAAACACCTGCAGAAGAGTGGTTTTACGCCCGATTATACGATGTGGACATTTCATGGTGAGTCTGCCCAATGTGACCGAGCTGAGGTGGATCGTCGTCGCACCGACGAGCATGGTACCGGGATGGAAAACATGGTGCAAGGCTATGATGATGCTCGGGATTCGGACGAGGAGATGAAGGAATCTGCAAAGGCCTTCAATGAAATGTTGAAGTCTTCGAAATGTCCGCTCCACGAGCACACTGAGCTTTGTCAGTTGGATGCCATCTCACAAGTAATGGCTTTGAAGGCTTAGTTCAACTTGGGCAGAGAATGCTATGATGCAATTATGACAGTATTTGGACGCTTTCTACCCAAAGGCCATGTAATGCCTGCAAACCTGTACCAGTCGGACAAAATCCTCCGTGCACTGAAGATGCCCTATGAGAAGATACATGCCTGTGAGAAAGGATGCGCCTTATTTAGGCTTGACTATGCGGACTTGAACTATTGTCCCATTTGCAAGTCTTCCAGGTATATTGTGGTAGACAACGGTATGGGTGAGAAGACACATACCAAAATCCCCGTTAGTGTTCTTCGGTATATGCCAATCGTACCAAGACTTCAACGTCTTTTCATGGTCGAAGAGATGGCCAGACAGATGACATGGCACAAAACAGGCAAAATAACCGAACTAGATGCAGATGGGAATCTGATGATGGTACACACATCGGATGGTGTTGCGTGGAAAAAGTTTGATGAATTACATGCTGACAAAGCGGCAGATCCGAGGCATCCTCGAGTTGGCATCAGCACGGATGGGTTCAGTGTGTTTGGTATGACGGCAGCCCAATACAGTTGTTGGCCCGTATTTGTCTTTCCACTCAATCTCCCCCCCCCCCGGACAAATTATGCAAAGAAAGAACATTTTCCTGACGTTGATAATTCCAGGACCCAACTATCCGGGCAAAAATATGAATGTGTACATGCAGCCGCTTAAGGATGAATTGCAAGAAGCCTGGGATAATGGGTTCAAGACAAACGACGCCTTTAGCAAACGGAATTTCATAATGCGTGTCTGGTACATGTACTCGACACATGACTTGCCGGCGTATGCGCTATTCGTTGGCTGGTGTGTGCATGGAAGGTTCCCGTGCCCCACATGCAAGGGAGCTCTTGAGTTTCGTTGGCTTCAGGCCAGTCGCAAGTTTTCTTGCTTCGACATGCATAGACAGTTCCTGGATCCTCGCCATAAGTTCAGGAAAGACAAGAAGAACTTCATCAGGGGTAGAGTTGTCAAAAACTCTGCACCACCTGCTTTGACAGGCCAACAGACCCTGGATCAGTTAAACGCTCTCGAGCCAGATCCACAACGTCCAGGGTACTTCAAGGGGTATAATACTAAGCACACGTGGACTCACAAAACACGCTTATGGGATCTGCCTTACTTCAAAGACCTCCTTTGACCACACAACATCGACGTGATGCACACTGAGAAGAATATCGCCGAGGCACTTTTTGGTACATTGTTCGGCATAGATGGGAAGTCAAAGGATAATACTAAGGCTAGAGTCGATCTGGAGGCGCTATGTGATAGGCCGTTACAAAACATGAAAGAACCGAAAGGAAAACAGAACTGGACGAAGCCAAAGGCATGGTTCAATCTTGGAAGGCCAGCTATGAGGGAAATTCTCTTGTGGGTGCAACAACAGTTGATGTTCCCCAATGGGTATGCAGCGAATCTAAAGAGGGGAGCGAATCTTGATAAACTGAAGATATTTGGTCTCAAGAGTCATGATTGGCACATATGGATTGAGCGGGTAATGCCGGTGATGTTGCTTGGCTTCATCCCTGAGGATGAATGGCTAGTAGTGGCAGAACTCAGCTATTTCTTCCGTGTTCTTTGTGCGAAAGAACTATCGCCTGGCGTGCTAGAAGAAATGGAAGAGTTGGCGCCGGAGTTGATCTGCAAGTTAGAGAAGATCTTTCCACCGGGCTTCTTTAATCCAATGCAGCATTTGATTTTGCATCTCCCGACCGAGGCAAGATTGGGGGGGCCCGTGCAAAATCGTTGGTGCTACCCAACTGAGAGGATGCAGAAGACGCTTCGAGAAAAATGTAAAAATAAACGTAGAATTGAAGCATCGATGGCTGAGGCATTCATCACAGAGGAGGCGGCAAACTTCGTAATAGCGCACTACGAAGCCAAAAATCGTCATTTGCATAATCCGAAGCCTCGGTACAATGCTGACGAGCCTAAAAAGGGTGGATCCAACCTCAGCCTATTCAAAGGGAATCTCGCACCAGCTAGTGTTTCACATCCAGTATCTTTGGATAACAAAGAATGGCGGACCATTTCGTTGTATATCTTCAACAACCTGATAGAAGTGCGGCCGTACATCGAGTAAGTTCTCGATACATTGTTTTGCAACTTCTATTTCCTTTGAACTACTCTTATTCCTGGATATGTCATACAGTCGATACATCGCCATATTCTCGTATGGAGCGGAGATCCAAAAGGATTCCGTCGAAGAGTATGAGCTTCTCGCAAAGCAAGGAGGTGGCTATCCCGGTTTCATCTCTTGGTTCAAACAAACGGTAATTTCTATTAGACAATTTCATTTCATTCGCTAATTTGTGCATAATGCAACAATCCTTTCATATTAAACTTGTAGGCTAATTCAGATTCTATGGACGCCGAATTGAGACAAGTCGCTAATGGTTTTGACTATAAGGTCCGTTCATTTGACAAGTACGACATCAACGGGTATGGCTTTCGTACCTATGGCAAAGAGCTATCTATGGCCGACCGAAAGTCTACAAATTGTTGTGTATCTGCTATCAGCGAAGGAGGTACCGAGTATTATGGGAGAGTTGAAGCAATTTATGAACTTCTGTTCTATGGTGAAAACCCACCGAATGTCATAGTCTTCAAATGTTATTGGTTTCAGCCGAAGGAGACTAGAAGGACTCATGAACATATAGTGCTAGTTGAAATCAACCAAAGCACTCATTTAGATGTTCCTGATGTCTATATTATGGCTCAACAGGCGACCCAAGTATTCTATCTACCGTGGGCCTGCCAAACTAATCCAAATCTGAAAGGTTGGGATGTCGTTTATGAAGTGCCGCCACGTGCTAGACTTTCTCCCCCAAAGGAAGAGGATTATGAACCTCACATTAACCCAGACACATATGAAGGAGAATTCTTCCAAGAGACACGTCTTTCCAAAAAGTGTTTCAAGAACCGCTATACTTCACCCCAAAACATTGAAGTAGACAGCAACAATGAATCTGACATCACCCCAGAGGAGGAACAAGAAGAGCCGGAACAAGAAGAGGTTACTGCTGCGGATGACTTGTCAATGCTTGACCGATTACGTCAAGGTGGCCTTGCACATGTTGATGCCAATGAACCCTATGAGCCCATCAATATTATAGTGATGATGATGATTATGCATTTATTGATGATACAGATCGAGATTATTAGTAGTGTCAGGTATTCAATTTTTTTATGTTGTACTTGATGATGATACACTTAAGTGATATACATATTATTATTCATGTCGGTACTTTTTTTATGTTGTACTAATTTCATTTATTCTTTTTCATGGCAGGTGTTGAAAGATGGTGGGCGCTGGTCGGGAGCGCGCCGACGCCCCTTCTTCATCGACGCGTGGTGCGAGGTCTTCCATTCCACACACACCTCTCCGCCGAGCATTGCTGGACAGTATGGCGACACCGCCGGGCCCTTCTTCGTCGACTGCGGTGCCCAGCAGGGGACGAGGTAAGAAGAAGAGAGGAGCTGGAGCACGTGGTCGCGGGAGAGGACGTACGGTGACTGCTAGGGCGCCTTCCTCGTCGCCACCCCCCGCTGTTTCACCCGAGCACGTGACTGCTAGGGTGGACTCGTCTGAGAAGGAGGCTGCACGGACTCCGGTCCACGAGCCTCCGGTCCACGAGTCTTCGGCCCACGAGCCTCGGGGCGACGGGCCTTCGGCCCACGTGACTTAGGCCCACAAGACCCCGGAGGAGCACACGTCTGGATGGGGTACCTGGCCGGGTCAGCCTGAGCATGGCGGGGAGCCGAGTGGCCATGCTGATGATGGCGGGAAGCCGACTGATGAGGAGGGGGAGGAGGGGGGCAACGTCTACCAGCGTGGTGCTACACGGCTCCCGTCTGTGACGGTGACCCACGAGCAGAGGTGGTTGATTTTCCCTGATGGGGAGAGGTACGTAAGTGCATTTAATATTTTTGTACCTTCTGCATTCACGTTTCTTCAAATAACTAATGCGTTGGCCTTGTCATGCTGCAGGGGTTGGGACCACCATCATAGTGTCCGCCGGCCCAACTCCGTCCTTGGAGTTCTTTGCCGGCAAAACTTCCCGGGGTTTGTCACGTTGCCTGGTGAGGGTCGGCTTCCATAGCTTGGATTGAGCTGGGAGCACTACGTGGCTGCCCCGGCCCCCGCCGGATGAGATTATCGACGATGTCGTGTGCGACACGAGGGCAGACATGGTGATCAGAAAGTTCTGGGTAATTTCTCCTTTACACATTTAAAAATCTTCAACTAGCTAGTTATTAATTGTACTAATCAATATTGTCTCATTTGATTGCAGACATTCTACAGGTGTGAGGAGGGATACGAGGAGGACGCGGCACCTGTTATCGAGAACGTCTGCAAGCGCCTACTCCAGAACTTACGGCACGAGGCTCGGGTGCAGGCTGTTTGAGACTACTATGCCTTGCGTGGTATCAAGAAGACCAAGCTGGCGTGCCGCGATAAGTTCCTGAGTAAGGAGCAGTACATGAAGGTAATTCTTAAGGCCTTCTCTACTTAAGTTCCTTCATTTAGTAATTCTTAGTCGTAGCGCTCAAGTTTCTATTTGCTAACTTAGGCGCCTCCGAGATGGTGTGCGGATCGGATGGATTGTTGGGAGGTGTTGGTCGATGAGTGGTGCTCAAAACAATGGCTAGCCCTCCACAACGAGGCCAAGGACAAACGTGCCCAAATGGAAGGTGTGCCACACCATCAAGGCAGCTCCAACTTATATCAGTTCGGGCGCAACTGGGTATGTGGATTGCTTCATGATTCATGCAATTCATTCATCATGCTAGCTCGAGCCCTTTAATTACTAATTTTCATTGTTTCTCTCTTTCAGGCACGCTACAATAAGGCGGATAAGGTGCCAGAGGCGTACGACCTGTATGCCATGGCCCACACTGCCTCTTTCAAGAAAGTCAAGGCTTTCTCTCAGTCTGACCTCGATGATGCAAACAACTTCACCAACATCTCCTCCCACAACAAGCTCGTGAGATATAGAGATGAGGGGAAGGCGAGAAAAGGGGAGGACTTTAACCCGAGCCAGGGTCCCATTGATCCAGAGCTGGTGATGATATCTGGTGGCGGGAGATCCCATGGCTCCATAGCCATTGGAGATAGACTTATCCGTTGTCATAGCACTCTCCCGGAGATCAAGGCGCGCCAGTCGAGCTCCGCTCCTGAGATAAGGCCTCGTGAACGGCCAGTGCAACTCGCCATCAAGGTTAGTGATACGTACTCAGTTATCTTTCTTCATTAATTACATTGTGTGCGCTTCCATCAATGATTACAAATGGTCATGTGAGTGGTGTTGCAGGCTTCTATACAGAGTGAGAGAGATAGAACGGAGAAACTTCTGGCGGAGGCGGCGGAGAGGCCGCGGTAGTTGGAGGAGAGGA
>NW_025225196.1:0-4625 GCF_018294505.1 Triticum aestivum | reverse complement strand
CATGACTTGCCGGCGTATGCGCTATTCGTTGGCTGGTGTGTGCATGGAAGGTTCCCGTGCCCCACATGCAAGGGAGCTCTTGAGTTTCGTTGGCTTCAGGCCAGTCGCAAGTTTTCTTGCTTCGACATGCATAGACAGTTCCTGGATCCTCGCCATAAGTTCAGGAAAGACAAGAAGAACTTCATCAGGGGTAGAGTTGTCAAAAACTCTGCACCACCTGCTTTGACAGGCCAACAGACCCTGGATCAGTTAAACGCTCTCGAGCCAGATCCACAACGTCCAGGGTACTTCAAGGGGTATAATACTAAGCACACGTGGACTCACAAAACACGCTTATGGGATCTGCCTTACTTCAAAGACCTCCTTTGACCACACAACATCGACGTGATGCACACTGAGAAGAATATCGCCGAGGCACTTTTTGGTACATTGTTCGGCATAGATGGGAAGTCAAAGGATAATACTAAGGCTAGAGTCGATCTGGAGGCGCTATGTGATAGGCCGTTACAAAACATGAAAGAACCGAAAGGAAAACAGAACTGGACGAAGCCAAAGGCATGGTTCAATCTTGGAAGGCCAGCTATGAGGGAAATTCTCTTGTGGGTGCAACAACAGTTGATGTTCCCCAATGGGTATGCAGCGAATCTAAAGAGGGGAGCGAATCTTGATAAACTGAAGATATTTGGTCTCAAGAGTCATGATTGGCACATATGGATTGAGCGGGTAATGCCGGTGATGTTGCTTGGCTTCATCCCTGAGGATGAATGGCTAGTAGTGGCAGAACTCAGCTATTTCTTCCGTGTTCTTTGTGCGAAAGAACTATCGCCTGGCGTGCTAGAAGAAATGGAAGAGTTGGCGCCGGAGTTGATCTGCAAGTTAGAGAAGATCTTTCCACCGGGCTTCTTTAATCCAATGCAGCATTTGATTTTGCATCTCCCGACCGAGGCAAGATTGGGGGGGCCCGTGCAAAATCGTTGGTGCTACCCAACTGAGAGGATGCAGAAGACGCTTCGAGAAAAATGTAAAAATAAACGTAGAATTGAAGCATCGATGGCTGAGGCATTCATCACAGAGGAGGCGGCAAACTTCGTAATAGCGCACTACGAAGCCAAAAATCGTCATTTGCATAATCCGAAGCCTCGGTACAATGCTGACGAGCCTAAAAAGGGTGGATCCAACCTCAGCCTATTCAAAGGGAATCTCGCACCAGCTAGTGTTTCACATCCAGTATCTTTGGATAACAAAGAATGGCGGACCATTTCGTTGTATATCTTCAACAACCTGATAGAAGTGCGGCCGTACATCGAGTAAGTTCTCGATACATTGTTTTGCAACTTCTATTTCCTTTGAACTACTCTTATTCCTGGATATGTCATACAGTCGATACATCGCCATATTCTCGTATGGAGCGGAGATCCAAAAGGATTCCGTCGAAGAGTATGAGCTTCTCGCAAAGCAAGGAGGTGGCTATCCCGGTTTCATCTCTTGGTTCAAACAAACGGTAATTTCTATTAGACAATTTCATTTCATTCGCTAATTTGTGCATAATGCAACAATCCTTTCATATTAAACTTGTAGGCTAATTCAGATTCTATGGACGCCGAATTGAGACAAGTCGCTAATGGTTTTGACTATAAGGTCCGTTCATTTGACAAGTACGACATCAACGGGTATGGCTTTCGTACCTATGGCAAAGAGCTATCTATGGCCGACCGAAAGTCTACAAATTGTTGTGTATCTGCTATCAGCGAAGGAGGTACCGAGTATTATGGGAGAGTTGAAGCAATTTATGAACTTCTGTTCTATGGTGAAAACCCACCGAATGTCATAGTCTTCAAATGTTATTGGTTTCAGCCGAAGGAGACTAGAAGGACTCATGAACATATAGTGCTAGTTGAAATCAACCAAAGCACTCATTTAGATGTTCCTGATGTCTATATTATGGCTCAACAGGCGACCCAAGTATTCTATCTACCGTGGGCCTGCCAAACTAATCCAAATCTGAAAGGTTGGGATGTCGTTTATGAAGTGCCGCCACGTGCTAGACTTTCTCCCCCAAAGGAAGAGGATTATGAACCTCACATTAACCCAGACACATATGAAGGAGAATTCTTCCAAGAGACACGTCTTTCCAAAAAGTGTTTCAAGAACCGCTATACTTCACCCCAAAACATTGAAGTAGACAGCAACAATGAATCTGACATCACCCCAGAGGAGGAACAAGAAGAGCCGGAACAAGAAGAGGTTACTGCTGCGGATGACTTGTCAATGCTTGACCGATTACGTCAAGGTGGCCTTGCACATGTTGATGCCAATGAACCCTATGAGCCCATCAATATTATAGTGATGATGATGATTATGCATTTATTGATGATACAGATCGAGATTATTAGTAGTGTCAGGTATTCAATTTTTTTATGTTGTACTTGATGATGATACACTTAAGTGATATACATATTATTATTCATGTCGGTACTTTTTTTATGTTGTACTAATTTCATTTATTCTTTTTCATGGCAGGTGTTGAAAGATGGTGGGCGCTGGTCGGGAGCGCGCCGAGGCCCCTTCTTCATCGACGCGTGGTGCGAGGTCTTCCATTCCACACACACCTCTCCGCCGAGCATTGCTGGACAGTATGGCGACACCGCCGGGCCCTTCTTCGTCGACTGCGGTGCCCAGCAGGGGACGAGGTAAGAAGAAGAGAGGAGCTGGAGCACGTGGTCGCGGGAGAGGACGTACGGTGACTGCTAGGGCGCCTTCCTCGTCGCCACCCCCCGCTGTTTCACCCGAGCACGTGACTGCTAGGGTGGACTCGTCTGAGAAGGAGGCTGCACGGACTCCGGTCCACGAGCCTCCGGTCCACGAGTCTTCGGCCCACGAGCCTCGGGGCGACGGGCCTTCGGCCCACGTGACTTAGGCCCACGAGACCCCGGAGGAGCACACGTCTGGATGGGGTACCTGGCCGGGTCAGCCTGAGCATGGCGGGGAGCCGAGTGGCCATGCTGATGATGGCGGGAAGCCGACTGATGAGGAGGGGGAGGAGGGGGGCAACGTCTACCAGCGTGGTGCTACACGGCTCCCGTCTGTGACGGTGACCCACGAGCAGAGGTGGTTGATTTTCCCTGATGGGGAGAGGTACGTAAGTGCATTTAATATTTTTGTACCTTCTGCATTCACGTTTCTTCAAATAACTAATGCGTTGGCCTTGTCATGCTGCAGGGGTTGGGACCACCATCATAGTGTCCGCCGGCCCAACTCCGTCCTTGGAGTTCTTTGCCGGCAAAACTTCCCGGGGTTTGTCACGTTGCCTGGTGAGGGTCGGCTTCCATAGCTTGGATTGAGCTGGGAGCACTACGTGGCTGCCCCGGCCCCCGCCGGATGAGATTATCGACGATGTCGTGTGCGACACGAGGGCAGACATGGTGATCAGAAAGTTCTGGGTAATTTCTCCTTTACACATTTAAAAATCTTCAACTAGCTAGTTATTAATTGTACTAATCAATATTGTCTCATTTGATTGCAGACATTCTACAGGTGTGAGGAGGGATACGAGGAGGACGCGGCACCTGTTATCGAGAACGTCTGCAAGCGCCTACTCCAGAACTTACGGCACGAGGCTCGGGTGCAGGCTGTTTGAGACTACTATGCCTTGCGTGGTATCAAGAAGACCAAGCTGGCGTGCCGCGATAAGTTCCTGAGTAAGGAGCAGTACATGAAGGTAATTCTTAAGGCCTTCTCTACTTAAGTTCCTTCATTTAGTAATTCTTAGTCGTAGCGCTCAAGTTTCTATTTGCTAACTTAGGCGCCTCCGAGATGGTGTGCGGATCGGATGGATTGTTGGGAGGTGTTGGTCGATGAGTGGTGCTCAAAACAATGGCTAGCCCTCCACAACGAGGCCAAGGACAAACGTGCCCAAATGGAAGGTGTGCCACACCATCAAGGCAGCTCCAACTTATATCAGTTCGGGCGCAACTGGGTATGTGGATTGCTTCATGATTCATGCAATTCATTCATCATGCTAGCTCGAGCCCTTTAATTACTAATTTTCATTGTTTCTCTCTTTCAGGCACGCTACAATAAGGCGGATAAGGTGCCAGAGGCGTACGACCTGTATGCCATGGCCCACACTGCCTCTTTCAAGAAAGTCAAGGCTTTCTCTCAGTCTGACCTCGATGATGCAAACAACTTCACCAACATCTCCTCCCACAACAAGCTCGTGAGATATAGAGATGAGGGGAAGGCGAGAAAAGGGGAGGACTTTAACCCGAGCCAGGGTCCCATTGATCCAGAGCTGGTGATGATATCTGGTGGCGGGAGATCCCATGGCTCCATAGCCATTGGAGATAGACTTATCCGTTGTCATAGCACTCTCCCGGAGATCAAGGCGCGCCAGTCGAGCTCCGCTCCTGAGATAAGGCCTCGTGAACGGCCAGTGCAACTCGCCATCAAGGTTAGTGATACGTACTCAGTTATCTTTCTTCATTAATTACATTGTGTGCGCTTCCATCAATGATTACAAATGGTCATGTGAGTGGTGTTGCAGGCTTCTATACAGAGTGAGAGAGATAGAACGGAGAAACTTCTGGCGGAGGCGGCGGAGAGGCCGCGGTAGTTGGAGGAGAGGA
>NW_025225195.1:0-7188 GCF_018294505.1 Triticum aestivum | reverse complement strand
CCCCTACCCGAGATCCGCCAGTTTTGACACCGACAGCGGGTGCTCGACATTTTTCAGAAATTCGATCGCTACTTGTCAAATGATAATACCCGATCAGAAATCCCCGAGGAGCTACATGATATTCTCACTGCAGCAACAAAATTACCTAAAGCTCCATGGAAGGAGGGTATTTGCAACTTATGTGGCATTGATAGAGACGATCACAATGTTCTCTTGTGTAATAAATGCGACATAGAATACCATACTTACTGCTTGAATACATCACTAGCTCGTATACCAAAACGAGACTGGTTCTGCACATCGTGCACGTCAAAGCCAAAGAAATCACACCTTCACCAGGGTGCTGAGTATTTTACACGACAATGAAAAGGAGCAGACTCGCATGCCTTTCATGACAGACCATCATGCATGTCAGGTCAAAAAAAATCACAGCTTGACCAGGGTGTTCAGGATTTGAAACGACAACGAAAAGGAGTCTTTTGTGGCATAAATACTAAGTTAGTTGTAGCAATGGAACAAAAGGAGTACATGGAGCTTAGCAGCCAAGCGGTATGTGTTTTCTCTTCTATGTTTCAAGCAGATATCTCTATTGTTTAGTCTTTGGAAGTTTTAGTTCTTTTTCTACTGGACATATTTTTTGCAAATAAAAAAGTTAGTTGCAAATTTTCTTGTATTCCTTTACATTAAGAAAATGAAATGGAAGTTTGAGAGTTCAGACCAGTAAAACATTATGGGGAATTTTTCTCATATAACAAATATAAACTGGTTAGACCTCACTCTTTAGGTAGACCAACATATCTGATCGGTATGTCCTGTTATGGTTGTAGGGATATTGGATGCCTACTTATCTCCATGTTTGGAACATGATTCCAGAAAATTGTAGCTGCATGCACTTTGCTAGCCATGTCAGCCTCCCGATTACGTTCCGATCTGCAAAGTCGTTGGATCCCGCTCGATGGCGCAACAAGCTTTACATTTTGGTTATGTAACTAATGGTTTTGTTGGTCGTAACTACAAAACTTACAATTTTGTCGGTCGATTGTACCAAGTTTCACAAATGAAACTTATAACTTGCGATTTTGTCATTCGTAGGTTTTGAAACTTACGATTTTGTCGGTTGCTCATACCAAGTTTCTGAAATTGAAACTTAATCAAAGTTTAGAAACTCATAAAAAATTATTCAAAATGGATCTCCTTTGAAATCCCTCATCACCAGAAAAAAAGGTATGAAATCACAACCTAATTTGTACTTTTGTATCAAAAGATTTGGAAGATTAAAAATCAATAGCCAAAAGAAAAAAGGGGCTGTGTGTTCTACCAACCGCGTGCCACATATTCCTACCCAACATAATTCGATGTTCCATGTGTAGCACTGGACGTGTACATAGTATGGTAATTCATGTTCCATGTGTAGGGTGTGGATTACTATTTCGTGTGCCACCTCACTGATGCTCATGGGTCCACCCAATTCAGGGCACCGGTTTCCTTTTCATTTTCCATTTTTTTCTTTTTCTTTACATTTTTGTGTCACACCCTAACTAGTTCAAGCATTAGAGTGTTGCATCATGTTTAAATTCCCAGAAAACTGAAATGGGACTGACAGAACCCCAAGCACCCCCTCTGGAACAACTAGGGTTTACTAAAAACTTTTTCAATGAACCTGAAATGCCCTTCTAGGAAGCCCACCCTTTTTGTTTTGGGTTAAAACCTTTGACAAAAATGGTGCACATTTTTCTGGGACATCTTAAGGTCATTGGATTAATTCTTATAGTATTTGCATTTGGGCATTTAAGTGTAATAAAATAATTTAAATGCTCAAATAATCATAAACTAAAATGTTTGCTGTTGGATATATTCTAAGCAGTAGCCATGATTAATTTTATGATTATTGGAAATGCCCTGGCATTTTTAATAAAGCCCTGAAGTTACAGAAATAATAGAATAAATAAAAAAACAGAAAAAGAGAGAGAAAGGAACTTACCTGGCGCAGCCCACCTGGGCCACTGGCCGGCCCAGCACTGTGCTGGCCCGTGCCAGTCATCGCCTACCTCTGTCAGTAGGCAGAGGAGGGACACGGCGCGCGCGCCCGAGCTCGCCACGCCACCTCCCCGCTCCTCTGCTTCACCTGGCCACCGCCTCGACGCCGCGAACGCCTCCTCGGTGTCGCCCCGACCTGCCCGACACCTCACACTTCCCTCCTGCTCTCTCCCTCGCTCCCTCGATGCCATGGCCGACGCAGCCGTGCCTGCGCCGTCGTGAAACCCACAGCCACCGCCATCCACTCGTTGCTTCGCCGTGCCAAAAAGTTCCGCCGTCGTCTACTACTTCGCCTCGACCCATCCCCGAGCGCTCGCTCGCCCCGGAGATGCTGCACCGAGCTCGTCCCGATCCGCCATCGCCGGAGATCCCCCTTGCCGCCCCGCTCGCTCCAGATCTTCCCCGAGCTCGCCGTTCGCTCCCCTGCAACCGCAGTGAGCCACTGACCCTTCTCCCCCTCTCCGTTCTAGATCTCGTGCACCGTACGCGCCGCCTCGAGTTCGCCCCCATGCACCGCCGCCTGTGCTCGCCGCCGACGAGTCTCCGGCCATCTAATGGTCTGGCTGTCGTGCCCAGATTCCTCCCCGCGCCGTGTAGAGCACGTACGTGCCCCGCATGAGCCACCACGACCGTCACAACGACGACCCCGACCTCTCACCCGAGCCCCGGCGACCGCCAAGGTCGACGCCGGCGACGACTCTGGCCACCCCAGGCCCAACCACCTACACCACTCGACGCGGACGAGTGCCCGCGTCACGTAGATGCCCTCCGCCGGCCATTTGGTCGCCGGAGGAAGAAACCCGCACCCTCCGCCGTCCCTGGCCCTGCCGGCGACGAGCCCCGGGTCAACTCCGGCGAGTTTGACCTGGGTTGACCCCAGTTTGACTTTCCCCTGACTCACTGACGTGTGGGCCCCAGGCCACTAATTAAACTAGGTTAGCATTAGTTTAACACTAACTAAACTTAGTTAGTTAGTTGACACTGATAGACGGGACCCATAGGTCAGGGTTGACCTGGACCGTCTTAGTTGACCGCTGACGTCACACTGACGCCAGGCTGACACAGTAAATCCTTTTTTGGATTTATTCTTTAATAGGAAATTCCAGAAAATAGCCAAAACTTCTAAAAATCATAGAAAATCAACCATAGCTCCAAATCAAACAAATTATATATGAAAAATGATCAGAAAAATTCAATATATCCATCTGTAATGGTTTCATGCATGACAAACCACTTTAACCTTGCTGTTTAGGTGAAACAAGCTAATACACTTTTTATGCATAAGAACTTTAACTTCCATTTGAATCTTTGGTTCAAATGGACCCATTTCAGCTTGTTTCATATTGCATTAGGCAAGACACATTCATTTTGCCATGTCATAGCATGCACCATATTATTGCATATTGTCATGTGTTGATTATGTTCGGTGTGTCTTTCGTGGTAGGTTCTGCCTCCGAGGATAACCCCGAATATCCGTATGAAGGGCAGTACCCTACTATCACTACATCAGGCAAGCAGCCCCATTGATCATATCGATACAATCCCATGTTCTCGCCTCTGCTCGCATTTACTGCATTAAGACAACAACGTTTCAAACTGTTGTGTATTGCGGTAGTTGAACCCTTATCCTCTGCATGACCTATCATTGCCACAGTAACTAGATGAAACCCACTAGCATGTGTAGGAGTTGATTGAGCCTTGTATGTGTTTCCTACCTTGCTATGCCTGCTATGCTTAGAGTTGTGTCAGGTCTGGTTCATCTGGGTGATGGGCTAGAGTGAAATGATTATGTCGGTAATGTGAGGGATGTGTTGAACATGTTTTGGTAAAGGTATCGATGAGAGGCCATGTAGGAGTACATGGTGGGTTGTTTCATTGAGCCGTCCCTAAGAACTGAGATCTGTGTGTGTGATTTAAGATTCAGTTACTACCATACATTGGGCCCGAAACCAATGGACCATCTCGGCTTCTTAATCATCTTAGTACTTTGTCCAGGAGTTGCAAATAATTTCTGGTGTTTGTAGGTTATGTGTTGGCGGCCGTGCGTAGCGCTGACCCTAGGGGTGGGCTATGTTGTGGTAGATACACCGTGGCTGGGTATGCCGGGCTCCTGTTTGGCGTCTCGGGACCCTGTTCACATCGTTCGGGGCCGTATGTGGAAACCTCGGCCGGACTCCCTGCGGATGGAACCTGGATAGGCGATAAACCTGGACTAGAGACTTGAGTGTTTAGGTAGGCCGTGGCCGACACCCTCGTTGGGCTTCCGCTTGAAGGTTGCCGAGTACATGTCGTGTAAACGGCGGTAAGTGGTGAAAGCGTGTATGAAGAAGTACACCCCTGCAGGGTTAACATCATCTATTCGAATAGCCGCGTCCACGGTAAAGGACTACTTGGTTGCCTATACAGTTCATAGACAAGTTAATGTATACTACTAAAAGACTCAAGATAAGTGTGAGTACCGAGGATGGCCCTCTTGTAGGATGACGAGGGAGGATCCCAGGTGGAGTATTGTGTTGGTGAGTAGTGGACTCGTGTGCGAAAACTATTTTACTAGTGGAGTCTCGTAGGATAGCTTAGCCAAGAGTCAAAGCTGGCTTGCTGCAATAACTCCACCACCTTCTTGAGAATGACCATGTATAGTAGGTTCTGATGTAAGACTTGCTGAGTACCTTTGTACTCATGTTTTCTTAATTACTGTTTTCAGACGACAACACCGCCCCCTCCGATGGGTTCTACGTATACCTTGATGTCGACGAGTGACTAGCCACCCAGGTGGTGATCCTGGCCATGGAGGGCCCTATGTAGATAGACAGGCTTCGAGAAGCCTTCTTTCTTTCTAGTGTCTGTACTCAGACTATTTGCTTCCGCATGTGCTTGTATGCTTGTATGATTTGAGTGTCGGGTCATGTGACCCCTACCTATATGAACATGTTATGTATGGCTCTCTGGAGCCTTTAAATAAAGTATTTGAGTTGTAGAGTTTTGTTGTGATGCCATGTTGTATTTGCACATATCGAGCATATTGTGTGTATGATTGAAATGCTTGGTATGTGTGGGATTCGACAATCTAGTTGTTTATCCTTGGCAGCCTTTCTTATGGGGAAATGTAGTCTAGTGCTCCTCGGGCCATAGTAGTCCGCTACAGCCCGATTCACCGGAGTCCTGCTAGCCCAACACTACTGCTCAGGACACTTGACTGGCCGGCATGTGTTTCACTTCGTTCCTATGTCTGTCCCTTCGGGGAAATGTCACGCGGTGATTTCCGGAGTCCTGTCTAGCCTGCTACAGCCCGGGTTTCCCGGGGTCCTGTTAGCCCAGTGCTACAGCCCGGATTCACACGCTGATGACCGACATGCTCGATGTTATTCATGTATGCCTGTCTCCATAGGTCTGTGCCGCTTTGGGTTCACGATTAGCCATGTCGGCCCGGGTTCTCTGTCATATGGATGCTAGCGACACTATCATATACGTGAGTCAAAAGGCGCAAACGGTCCCGGGCCATGGTAAGGCGACACCCGTGGGGATACCGTGCGTGAGGCCGCAATGTGATATGAGGTGTTACCGGCTAGATCGATGTGACTTGGAATCGGGGTCCTGACATTTTGGTACTTTTTTAAGTCTAGTTTCTTCCTTTTGCTTTCTCAAATTTATTTTTAACTTTGTATTCATTATTTATTTTTTTCCTTTCTGTGTTCTAATATGCAGATACTATTTCTAATAATATGTGATAAACATTTTTCAATACACGATGAATATATTCTACATATGTGAATTTATTTTAATAATGATTAATAAAATTATAATATGCGATGAACATTTGGTAAATATGTTGGAACTCTTTATACGTGATAAACATTTTTCTAGAAGACATGCCAATTTTTTTTCAAATATGCGCCAAACACTTTTGAAATATGCGACATACATTTTTAATGCGATGAACATGTTTTCTAATAGAAAGTGAATGTTATCTCAAGAAGTTCTGATTATGTGAAGTAATTTTTTCAAAATGTGGGATGAACATTTATACACAAGATTGTTGACATTTTCTAGTTTCTATAAAAAATATACCATTTAAAAAAATTATCTTAACATTTAATTTTTTAAATCTCTCCCACATACTATATAATAGGGTCTGTGATACAGCTTTAAGCCACACCGAGTTTTGTTTAATCTGTTTTGTCCAGTGTGAAATCTATCTATAGATCTTAATCTCATGCGGCGATTTCCTTTTCCATGCTAATGTCTGTGGCATAGAGCTCCATCCGTAGCATCATCTCAGAGGGTTCCATGAGACAAGAGAACACCACCACACTCGCTGCTACGACCCTGGCCTTTTTTGGTTTGATCTGCAGCATCCAGCTTTCGTCCCAACGGCTGGTGTGTCAAGATGATATGCCTGTCGAGTACTCGTACTGTGGTACATGCTATTAAATTCATTCTTGTAGATTTGTTGGTGCTTGATTGATTTATTCCGTGATTTTTCAAGGATACTAGTAAACCTTTTGACTTTCTGTTCTTTTCACATGGCTGGTGCGGGTGCTCGACATTTTTCAGAAATTCGATCGCTACTTGTCAAATGATAATACGGGTTCTGAAATCCCTGAGGAGCTACATGATATTCTGACTGCACCAACAAACTTACCTAAAGCTCCATGGGAGGAGGGTACTTTCAGCTTATGTGGCATTGATAGAGACGATCACAATGTTCTCTTCTGTAATAAATGCGACTTGGAATACCATACTTACTGCTTGAATACACCACTAGCTGTACCAAAAGGAGACCGGTTCTGCACATCGTGCATGTCAAAGCCAAAGAAATCACACCTTCACCAGGGTGCTGAGTATTTTACACGAGAACGAAAAGGAGGAGACTCGCATGCCTTTCATGACAAACCATCATGCATGTTAGGTCAAAAGAAATCACAGGTTGACCAGGGTGTACAGGATTTGAAACGACAACGAAAAGGAGCCTTTCCTGGCATAAATACTAAGTTAGCTGTAGCAATAGAACAAAAGGAGTACATAGAGCTTAGCACACAAGACTCTTCTACGTTTCCAGTAGATATATCTCTATTGTTTAGTATTTGGAAGTTTTAGTTCTATTTGTACTGGACATATTTTTTGCAAATAAAAAAGTTTGTTGTAAATTTC
>NW_025225194.1:0-2496 GCF_018294505.1 Triticum aestivum | reverse complement strand
TTGTATTCCTTTATAGTAAGAAAATGAAATGCAAGTTTGAGAGTACAGACCAGTAAAAAATTATGGGGAATTTTTCTCATATACCAAATATAAACTGGTTAGACCTAACTCCTTAGGTAGACCAACATATGCGATCGGTATGTCCTGTTATGGTTGTAGGGATATTGGATGCCTACTTATCTCCATGTCTGCAACATGATTCCAGAACTTTGTAGGTGCATGCACTTGCCTACGTGTCAGCCTCCCGAGTACCTTCCGATCTGCAAAGTCGTTGGATTCCGCTCGATGGCGCAACAAGCTTTACGTTTTGGTTCTCTAACTAATGGTTTTGTCAATCGTAACTACGAAACTTACGATTTTGTCGATCGATTGTACCAAGTTTCAGAGATGAAACTTATAACTTCGGATTTTGTCGTTCGTAGATTTTGAAACTTACGATTTTATCGGTTGCTCATACCAAGTTTCTGAAATTGAAACTTAATGAAAGTTTAGAAACACATCAAAAATTATTCAAAATGGATCTCCTTTGAAAGCCCTCATCACCAGAAAAAATATATGAAATCACAACCTAATTTGTACTTTTTGTTCAAAAGATATGAAATATTAAAAATCAATAGCCAAAAGAAAAAGGGGGCTGTGTGTTCTAGCACCCGCGTGCCACATCTTCCTTCCCAACATGATTCGACGTTCCATGTGTAACACTGGACGTGTACATAGTATGGTAATTCATGTTCCATGTGTAGGGTCTGGAGTACTGTTTCGCGTGCAACTTCACGGACGCTCATGGGTCCACCCAATTCCGGGCACCGGTTTCCTTTTCCTTTTTCCATTTTTTCTTTTTCTTTACATATTTGGTACTTTTTTAAAGTCTACTTTCTTCCTTTTTCTTTTTCAAATTTATTTTTAACTTTCTATTCATTATTTATTTTTTGCTTTCTGTGTTCCAATATGCACATACTATTTCTAATAATATGTGATAAACATTTTTTCAATACACGATGAATATATTCTAGAATATGTTAAGTTACTTTAATAATGATTAATAAAATTATAATATGCGATGAACATTTGGTAAATATGTGAACTTTTTATATGTGATAAACATTTTTCTAGAAGTTATGCCAATTAATTTTCAAATATGCGCCAAACACTTTTCAAATATGCGACATACATTTTTAATGCGATGAACATGATTTCTAATAGAAAGTGAATGTTATCTCAATAAGTTCTGATTATGCAAAGTAAAATTTTCAAAATGTGGGATGAACATTTATACACAAGATTGTAGACATTTTCTAGTTTCTATAAAAAATATACCATTTAAAAATTTGTCTTAACATTTAATTTTTTAAGTCTCTCCCACATACTATATTATAGGGTATGTGATACAGCTTTAAGCCACACCAAGTTCTATTTAATCTGTTTTGTCCAGTGTGAAATCTATATATAAATCTTAATCTTATGCGGTGATTTCCTTTTCCATGCTAATGTATGTGGCATAGATCTCCATCCGTACCATCATCTCATAGGGTTCCATGAGACAAGAGAACGCCACCACACTCTCTGCTACGACCCTGGCCTTTTTCAGTTTGATCTGCAGTATCCATCTTTCGTCCCAACGGCTGGAGTGTCAAGATGATGTGCCTGTCGAGTACTCGTACTGTGGTACATGCAATTGACTTCATTCTTGCAGATCTGTTGGTGCTTGATTGATTTATTCTGTGATTTTTCAAGGATACTAGTAAACCTTTTGGCTTTCTGTTCCTTTCACATGGCTGGTGCGGGTGCTCGACATTTTTCAGAAATTCGATCGCTACTTGTCAAATGATAATACCGGTTTTGAAATCCCTGAGGAGCTACTTGATATTCTGACTGCAGCAACAAAATTACCTAAAGCTCCATGGGAGGAGGGTATTTGCAACTTATGTGGCATTGATAGAGACGATCACAATGTTATTTTGTGTAATAAATGCGACTTAGAATACCATACTTACTGTTTGAATACACCACTAGATCGTATACCAAAAGGAGACTGGTTCTGCACATCGTGCATGTCAAAGCCAAAGAAATCACACCTTCACCAGGGTGCTGAGTATTTTAAACGACAACGAAAAGGAGCAGACTCCATGCCTTTCATGACAAACCATCATGCATGTCAGGTCAAAAGAAATCACAGCTTGACCAGGGTGTTCAGGATTTGAAACGACAACAACGAAAAGGAGCAGACTCGCATGCCTTTCATGACAAACCATCATGCATGTCAGGTCAAAAGAAATCACAGCTTGACCAGGTTGTTCAGGATTTGAAACGACAATGAAAAGGAGCCTTTCGTGGCATAAATACTAAGTTAGATGTAGCAAGGGAACAAAAGGAGTACATGGAGCTTAGCACACAAGAGGTATGTGTTTTCTCTTCTACGTTTCAAGTAGATATCTCTATTGTTTAGTATTTGGAAGTTTTAGTTCCTTTTGTACTGGACATAATTTTTGCAAATAA
>NW_025225193.1:0-1810 GCF_018294505.1 Triticum aestivum | reverse complement strand
GGGGGGGGGAGGGGGTTGTTTGCTGGCTCTTCTCCAACCCGCGCGATAAATAGGATTGGTGGGCTGTATTTGTGTGAGAACTATCTCTCACTTATACTGAGATGAAAGAAGCTCTCGCCTGTAGCATCCGCTCTAACGGACCGGTCCACTAGTGCAATCTTAAAGCAATAGAAATAGATAAAATAGGCGGCGACCCTATGTCTGGCCTGATGCGATACATAGGGAACTCTCGCCTGAAGGAGATGCGCCAGTCCAGGCGCCCAGGAGGAGACAAGCTTGTTTTTTTTCACGTTTTGCTTTTGCATTTTTGCTTTATTTTCTTACTTTTGTTTTATACTTTCAAGCATTCTAAATAAATACCCCCGTCCAGAATTATTTGTCGCTCTAATGGATGTACCTTGGATTGAAATATATCTAGATGCATCCATTTGAACGAGAAGTAATTCTGGACGGAAGTAGTATATTACAAAAATCACTTTACATAAACATTTGTAAAAATGTTAACCAAGTGTTTGAAAAATGCTAAATGCGTATAGAGAAAATGTTTCTTGTGTATATGAAAAATTGATGGAAAAAATATGCAATGTGTGTAAAAAAGTTGATCATGTATTTAAATAATGTTAATCAAGCATTTGAAAAAAATGTTAAACAAGTATTTTAAAAAAAATTAACCAAGCATTTGAAAAATGTTAAATGTGTATAGAAAAAAATGTTGACCGTGTATTAAAGATTGTCAAACAAGTATTTAAAGTTGTTAATCAAGCATTTAAAAAATGTTAAATGTGTAGAAACCACTCTTGCTAACATCAGGTCTTCTCATCATGGAGGTTTAGACATGCTAACTAGATATTCTATGCAAATACTAGCATTTCTATCTCATTTAACTATTTACACTTACGATGCACCCATAGCCAGTTTTCAGGCAGAGCTATGCATGCAGTGTCTAAGCAGGCTAGCCTTAGGCTGCAAAACACTCTTGTTCAATGGGCTTGTGGCCCATATGGGCCATAAATTTGTGAAGCGTGTGCACAGCTTGGTCTTTATAAAAAAAAACCTCAAAAAACATATTGAAAGTTTTCCCTCAAAAAACAGATTGAAAGTTTAAAAAAAATCACATTTTCCCCATGAAAACTTATATGTGTTTAGCATGAACGTGTGAAAATTCGTTTGAAAATATTGTGATTTGTTTGTACAAAAATAATAATATTCTGGACCAACAACACTAATAATCTGCCCATTTTGGAAGGACTTTTTTGTACGCCACGTTTTAAAGTATAATGTTACAAAATTTTGACATATGGGGTCTACATGTGTATGTGTGTTGACAAAACATTTCAAAAAAAAATTCACGATGTAGAAAATGATATTTAAAAAATGAGCTCCAAGGAGCTCAACCTCCATTGGCATTTTTCACAAATGTTGCATCCTATAATTAATTGTCCGTGGGTTGCCACGGGGTATAAATATGCTAGTGGTCCATCCTCAATCGTGTAAAACATTTATCTTTAGATCCTCATGCACATAAGCAACATTTGTTGATTTTTTCCTCTAACCGATCTTTTTTGTCGTCCTCCTCGCCCCCGCTCTCTTCAGCCACTACTGCCTCCCCAGTCTAAGCTCACCACCACCGTTAGTGATGCATCCGGCTCAAAATTTTCCATCTTTCCTCATCCACACTATGAATTTCGAGGGATTATTTTGCCATTTTCTTCTCCTTTCAGAATGGTCAAACAATAATATCAACATAGAAGTAATTAGCATAAAACACCAAAAGTTCTCTATGCCCACACACGGGCAGCACGACCTCTCA
>NW_025225192.1:0-1926 GCF_018294505.1 Triticum aestivum | reverse complement strand
TGCTGATGGTGACGCAGACCTACCTATGTACCTGCGCCCGCGAAACAACATATTTGAGCTAAGGAATGACCACACAAAGGTGACGCTGAGCATGACGACACCAACATAGCCATAGCAGCTCCGAGCTGTCAAAAGATAGACACAGAACCAGCCGGCAAGCCTGGTAAGCTATGATAAAAAACAAACAAGCAACAGTTCATAATCTATCTTTTTATTCTATTATATATATTAAAAGAAAAAAATGGAGGAAAAATAGAACCACCACATTAGTCTTGTTATGTACAACACCTGGTCAAACATGTCACATACATATTGTTAAGGAGTCACGTATGCAGGCAATAAGACGTGCAAAGCAGTTCCCAAAATAAAAAAATAAGGGTGTGTATCACGTGGTCATGTGGAAAGCAAGGACTGCTATTTTTTTTAACCAAAGAACGATTTCTCAACATCAAAAAACGATATAAGGCCTGGGCGTCCGTAATTAAAACTGCTTGCCAAGACAATCCAGCATCAGCATGCATATTTTTGCAATGACCTATACTAGCACATGAGAATATGACCATACTAACTACCACACCGTGTGAGATGATGACAAACCCTAGCGGATTCCAACACGGATCAACAAATCGCTCCTAAATGTCCAGACTGGATGGTCGACATCCGAGATTCTTAAAACTAGAACCAAAGGAGTGGGAGGCTTGGGGGACTTCAGACATGCCAACCCAACCTTGGATCCCAACACAAATCCAATTTTACGGCCTCCACCCATTTCTCTTCATTGGATAATAGTCGAATATGGTTGGATGGCAGGTGCCGCTTGGCTGCCCTCAGATACATCCATCGAGATTTGATGATGTCCATTTCAGTGAAACCCCTTGGAGTTGCCCATAGAACATTGTGCCCACCGAGACGGCATTAGACCTGTGAACAACGGCAACAACAGTGTATAGCTTTTATCTACCCTATCTTAAAAGAACTTCATCCTTGGCCACTGACGAGATATCATGTTCATGCGCGTGCTGCACGTACGTTTTAGGGTACGCGTGTTGAAAAGAACACATCTGATGCTTAGGCGCGTGCGTGCGTAAGGGACTGGTACCAGAGCAACGTACGTGCACGTATGTTAGGCATTAGATCACTCGGTGTGACTGTCTATCTATTAATTAATTGCAGGTATGTGTGTATCAGCCGCTGTAATTGACATGGCATGCATGTTAATTACTCTATCCGTCTCATAATATAAGAGCATTTTTTACACTATACTAATGTCAGAAACGTTCTTTATATTATGAGACAGAGAGAGTATATTTCAGTAACTACATACGACAGGGTTTGGTCATCGATGGTACATATAAATTAGCACGTGCTGATGATGACGCATAGCTACCTATAGGGTCGCCCTATTCATCACTCAGGGTGAAAAATAATTATTCTTCACTCCCTCTATTCTAACATCACTGCAACATATTTTGAGGTCCTGTATTTTTTTGTTCTTATATAGGAAGTCAAATGAGAACATAGAAAATATATATCGGCTGTTAAAAAAGTTTGATGTTATGTAAAATTATGAACGTAAAATCATAGTGTACAATATACATAAAAATATAAATTTTGTGGTCTTATGACTAATATTCTGATTTTTTATGCAAAATTTTATGTAGTGAATCAATATTAACATAATTGTTTGTATACCAAACACAATTCTTTAGTGAAATGAACATAACAAATACTTCCGGTGCAAAACAATTTAGTCTACACCCGAGGTTCTGAATAGTATTTCTATCTATTTTTATATTTGAGTGCCCTTCTAACACACAAATTATATATTTATTACGTGTCAAACCAATTGTTCGACACGTCAGCTAGACTATCATGTCGATTGATAATTTGAATCCCGGTCCTCAGCTAGCCAAGCAGTAACCACAC
>NW_025225191.1:0-2010 GCF_018294505.1 Triticum aestivum | reverse complement strand
GTGCGCCGGGTAGAGGACGGTGTTGACGAGGCTTCGCGCTAGGTTTGCCAAACACGGGGACACGTCGTAGACGAAGGCACGCATCGGTGATGCCAGCAATGGGCATGCGAAGACAGACAAAGAAGAAGTTTACGAAGCACCCTACCGGGCTTGCCTGGGGACACACCGTGGACGAAGGCACACATCGTTGTTGCGAGCACCATGCATGCGTAAATGAGAGACCTACAAGAGTTGTAGGCCATGTCGAGGAATCGGAGGGCCAGCAGAGAAGAAGACTCGGCGACGGTTGTGGCACCAATCGGCGCGAGGCCGATGTCGCCATCGATGGTGGGAGTAGATGAAGTGGTCGGGGGTAGATGACGGCGACGCTGCCGGACGGGCTGGTGCTGGACGAAGACGAAGGGGCTGGACTGGTGGCGACGGCTACCGGGGTAGCGGCGGCGGCGGCCGAAGAAGAGCGGCGGAGAACAAGATGAAGCCGGCGATGACGGACGGCGTGGGACGACGTGCGGACAAGTAGCGTCAGCACCGGCACCCGGGCTACCAAAGAAGTTGCGGCGCCCGGGCAGCGAGGCTCGAGCGACCAAAGAAGCTGCCGCGCTTGAGCTCGAGGCAGCCGACGAGCCTGACGCCGCCAGGGATGAGGCCGACGTAGATCAACGGGTCGGCCAGTGCATGCAGGGGCGGCTGTGATGGGCCGCCACATTGTGTGATGCCGCTAGGTTGGGGCGACGCACGATTCCAGGTTGGAGCAGGGCGGTGACGGCTGGCACAGGGCGACGACCGGGTCGACACGCGGGTGGCGGTGGGCCTTGATGGGCCGCCTCGACGCACGTGGCCTTTGGGTCGGAGGAGAGACCGGCTGGTCGCGTGAAAGCACAAGTGCTCCCTAGGTGGTTTTGATAATTGATGACAACATATCTCTTGTTGGAGTAACATTTCTATCTAGCATGTTTCAGATAAGTTCAACAATGGAGTGGCATGGACTAAAGGTTGTGGGAACTCCTTCAAGATGCTAAGGACAAAGGATTGGCTAAAGCTTCAAGCTCAAGACTCTTCATTTTACATTTTAGTGATCCAAGATCACATTGAGTCCATAGGAAAAGCCAATACTATCAAGGAGGGATGAGGTGTTGCTTAATGAGCCTCTTGCTTCATGTGCTTAATGATATGCTCTAAAATCCTCAGCTACTTTCCCACTTCCACATATGACTTAAACCCTAAGCCAAACTCGGTCCTACCGATTCTTTCTATCCGGCGCAACCGAGTTTCACTTGTCATAAGCCACTGCCAAACCCTAGCAATTCGGTTCTACCGATAGGGATCTCGGTCTCACCGAGATGGGATTGCAAACTCTCCGTTTCCCTTTCGTAACTTTTCGGTCTCACCGAAAGAGCGAATCGGTCCCACCGAGATTGCAATGTAAACTCTTTATTTCCCTTTTGTAACTTTTCGGTCTCACCGAAAGAGCAAATCGGTCCCACCGAGTTTGCCTGACCAACTCTCTCGTTAGCTTATTACCAAACTCGGTCTCACCGAGTTTGTGTAATCGGTCTCACCGAGATTACGTTATGCCCAAACCCTAACCATATCGGTCCTACCGAGTTGCATGTCAGTCCCACCGAAAATCTCTAACGGTCACTAGGTTTACCTTTTCGGTCCAACCGAGTTTGTTGATTCGGTCCCACCGAGATTGGAAAACTGTGTGTAACGGTTGGATTTTGTGTGGAGGCTATATATACCCCTCCACCTCCTCTTCATTCGTGGAGAGAGCCATCAGAACACATACACAATTCCAACTCATATGTTCTGAGGGAGAACCACCTACTCATGTGTTGAGACCAAGATATTCCCTTCCTACCATATGAATCTTGATCTCTAGCCTTCCCAAGTTGCTTTCCACTCAAATCTTCTTTCCACAAAATCCAAATCCTATGAGAGAGAGTTCAGTGTTGGGGAGACTATCATTTGAAGCACAAGAGCAAGGAGTTCATCATCAACACACCATTT
>NW_025225190.1:0-2033 GCF_018294505.1 Triticum aestivum | reverse complement strand
GAGTTTCTGGTTAAGTTCTACAATGCGGTCGATCGCTCCCATTTCGGTTGCTCTAATTGGGAAGCTCTCTGCAAGGCATATGGATTTGAGGAGGGAAAGCGAATAAGATTTGATATTTGTCCTGAAGATTATGATGATGATGATAATATTGACATCTGGGTGGATGTGGATATGCCTCCAGTTTTTCCTAGATGTGAGTTTGTCAAACTAATTTGTTAAGTTCAGTAATTTATGTTGTTAATTTAAAAATATTTGGTGTTCGTCCATACTAAACTTATTTATTTATAATTTTCAGCTTATTTCTTATCTTCAAGAAATACTCGGAAGGTAGTAGACAACACATACTACAGCTATGACTCCAAGCTTAATTGTGAGGAGAAAGGTTATCTTGTCTCATTCATAGAAGATGTTGAGGCCTTCAAAACCAGTCACTCTATCAGCCAAAATTATACTAGATACGTGCCACTAGTCCATACATTGCTAGCTTGATGATAACTTCATTGCTAAAAACTTGGTTAGATTTTGTTAATGATGGTAACTTCATTGCATACATTATTCTTAAGTAAACCATTGCTAACTATATATGTTACTATTTCGTTTTTGAATAGAGGCTCCCGAAGCAGGTTGTGCCTGACATGCTATCTACCGAAGGTGATATGCATATGGTTAGCTTACGACCAACTCCTTCGGAGGCTTACCATACTGCATACTCGATTTCTTCACACGATGGAAGGCTCAAAACCAAAGAATGGAGCAAAGTGATGAATGCGCACACGCAAATAATTGGAGACAAAATGAATGTGCGCAAGCCACAAGTTGGAGATAGGTTTATGTCCATTCTTCATTATGGTGAAGGACCGGTTTATCTATTTTATGGTATTTTAGCTAGGAGAGAGGAGTAGTTCCTAAGTATTAAGAACAATTAGTTAGTGTTGATTATATATGACTACAATGTCTTAGACTTGATGGTGATGCTGAGTAGGAGTAGTGACTAGAGTACTATGATCATTATGAGAACGAGTTGTTATTATAACTAGTGACGAATTTGTTATATGATGTCCCATCATGTACGAAAATGATGATTATGAGGAGTTATATGACAATGATATATTATGATGATAAGTTGTTAATGATATTATGATGATGATGAGAAGTTATTATGTCACTGGGTGAAAGAACCGCCGATTAGTTTCAAATGGATGGATCCAAAGTGACCATTGGTTACTTTGGATCCATGCACTTGAAACTAATCCAAGGTTCTTTCACCTAGTAATTTAATAACTCATTACGATGTAAAAACAATCTCTAAATTGCTACTGTATGAAAAATTGTATATAGGTATATGAATACGACCTAAAATTCAAAAGAAATGGAATAGGGAATAATAGTAGTAGCGGTTGTTTTCGAAAGCGCTACTAATAATTAGCAGTAGCGATTGACTTGGAAAGCGCTACTACTAAGTAGATATAGCAGTAGCGAGTGCCAGTAGGCGCTACTGCTAAACATTAGCTGTAGCGCCTTATCAGTAGCGCGCTTACCCGCACGACTGATAGGCCAAAAACCAGCGCTACTGCTAGGCTTTTCCCTAGTAGTGTATGAGCATTCAGGTTCCGCTATTGGTTATTGACCAGAGACATGTCTCGGTCATGTCTACATAGTTCTCGAACCCGTAGGGTCTGCACGCCTAAAGTTTGGTGACAATCGGTATTATGAGTTTTTGTGTTTTGATGTACAGAAGGTAGTTCGAAGTCCCGTATATGATCATGGACATAAAGAGGAGTCTCGAAATGGTCGAGACGTAAAGATCGATATATTGGACGGCTATATTCGGACACCGGAAGTGTTCTGGGTGGTTTCGGAGAAAACCGGAGTTCCGGAGGGTTACCGGAACCCCCCCCCCCCCCGGAGAAATAGTGGGCCTTATGGGCCTTAGTGGAGAGAGAGAAGGCTGGCCTAGGGCAGGTTGCGCGCCCCTCCCCCTCTGGTCCGAATTGGACTAGGAGAGGGGGGCGGTGCCTGATGAAGCCATGTAC
>NW_025225189.1:0-3111 GCF_018294505.1 Triticum aestivum | reverse complement strand
GTACCAGAGCAACGTACGTGCACGTATGTTAGGCATTAGATCACTCGGTGTGACTGTCTATCTATTAATTAATTGCAGGTATGTGCGTATCAGCCGCTGTAATTGACATGGCATGCATGTTAATTACTCTATCCGTCTCATAATATAAGAGCATTTTTTACACTATACTAATGTCAGAAACATTCTTTATATTATGAGACAGAGAGAGTATTTTTCAGTAACTACATACGACAGGGTTTGGTCATCGATGGTACATATAAATTAGCATGTGCTGATGATGATGCATAGCTACCTATAGGGTCGCCCTATTCATCACTCAGGGTGAAAAATAATTATTCTTCACTCCCTCTATTCTAACATCACTGCAACATATTTTTAGGTCCTGTATTTTTTTGTTCTTATATAGGAAGTTAACTGAGAACATAGAAAATATATATCGGCTGTTAAAAAAGTTTGATGTTATGTAAAATTATGGACGTAAAAGCATAGTGTACAATATACATAAAAATATCAATTTTGTGGTCTTATGACTAATATTCTGATTTTTTATGCAAAATTTTATGTAGTGAATCAATATTAACATAATTGTTTGTATACCAAACACAATTCTTTAGTGAAATGATCATAACAAATACTTCCGGTGCAAAACAATTTAGTCTACACCCGAGGTTCTGAATAGTATTTCTATCTATTTTTATATTTGAGTGCCCTTCTAACACACAATTATATATTTATTACGTGTCAAACCAATTGTTCGACACGTCAGCTAGACTATCATGTCAATTGATAATTTGAATCCCGGTCCTCAGCTAGCCAAGCAGTAACCACACGAAAGGTGACGCTGACAATGACCAAAACAAGATAGTTATAGCAGCTACGAGATGTCAAAAGATAGACACATGCATAGCCGAGTGTTCCGAACTCAAATCCTAACGATTAATATCAGATCTTTCTCCTTGTTTTTAGTTTGTGGAACATATATCATCCGCCTTTTGTATCTTCCTTTCATCTCATCTCGTTGGTTCAATCTTTTGTTTTGTGGACCGCACTGGACCGAAATGCTAGAACATAGGCAAGTATGTCTTTGTAGGAATGACAGTAAGATTTCATGATTTTTTTACGAATTCATGATTCAATGCCATGATCTTGCATGATGTCATAATGAATAAGTAAAAGTAATATATTAAGGCATTATGTAAGATGAAGCATCCAGTTTCATTATGAACTATCTACCACCCTTTCTTCTCTCACCATAGACGACCACTAGCATCTCCTCTAAATGGATGTGAGTAAATCGGTGAGAAGTGTTAGGGAATAGTATTGAAATATTAAAATTGCCATCTTTATGTACGAGTGGACAAACTGCATGTATAACCATATCTATGTCTATACCAGTACAAAAATATCCTAAAAGGCAGATCCAAATCATGTCATCCATTAAACCATGTAGATCTAATGATCTACATCATACCAATGGTGAGCACCTCAACACATTTAGCACAAAAATAGAAAAATAAACTGCTCCACGAAATTAATGCAAAAAAACTGATTTCTTTTTTGATAAAAAAACATCTGTCCAAAAAAATGGGGAAAAATTCAAATGTTTACTAACAGGCAAAGTTTCGTGATAATTATTTTTGTCCAGGTATGAAAAAAAACAATGTTCATGGTGTGTACTTCAAACGTTTAGTTAGTTAATACGGGCATTTGTACCTACACGTTTACTAGTCGACAAAAAGGTAGCCTAAGCCCCAGAAATGCACGGGGCCACTTGAGTGCGGGGCAGTCATCTGCCAAGTCTTGCCGCCCGCTCATTTTGACTTGCGATTCACATAGTAGTGCAATCCCGCACGCGCGGGCAAACTAAAAAAAAATCCCTTAAAATGTTTTAGCTTCAACGATTAAACTTACATTTTTTGCATCTAAAACTGCTAAGTTTCAACCAGTTTTTGAGATATAATTGCAAGCAATTTTTGCTGTGGGTTGTCGACACAAAATAATTGATTTTTATTGATCTCTCGTACTAAATGTCAACATTGAAATAGAACATATTTTTAGTCATCAAATATATTTAAAAAATGGATCTTATTTGAAAGTACTGGTCACGAGAAACATGAATATGAAAACATAACTTAATTTGAAATTATGGTTTAAAAGATATAGAACTTTAAAAATCGAAAGCCAAAATAAAAAGCAGGCACTAGGGAAATGCGTGCCTCTGCACTTGCGTGCCACAAATACTCGTCCATCTAGGCCCCCTAGTAAGCACCGAATGTAGGTACTTACTTCGTGAAGATAAGAATGGACACGCTACCCAAGGACCCTATTGATCTTAATTGGTTGATTAAACTAGTTAATTTGTTGACAAATTAATAGGATTTAAGAACCCAATACGTAGTTGGATGATTACGAGGGTAGTGGTATCCTCATTCTATCAAGGTTTAAGACATATAAATATGACACTGATGCTCACACTTTTTTTATATATATTCTAGGCTTTCTGGTGATGTGCGTTTAATGAGAGAATTCATTCATGTCGACTATAAAGACGTCTGATCGGCATTTCTTTTTGGTTTTCCAATCTAAGATCGGTTTACGTCGTCCGTCGCTGTTGTCGCCCCCGCGCGGGTCTACTTCGACCCCGGCGCGATGTTGGATCGAAAGTATGTCTAGAGGGGGGGGGTGATTAGACACTTAGTGCTAAAGTTGCAATTTTTAGGCCTTTTTGGTTTGAGTGGAGTTTTAGGCACAATTTCAACATACACAATACATATCAAGCAAGCATGCAAAGAGTATATGAGTAGCGGAATGTAAAGCATGTAACTTGCAAGAATGTAAGGGGAAGGGTTTGGAGAATTCAAACGGAATTGGAGACACGGATGTTTTTCCCGTGGTTCGGATAGGTGGTGCTATCCTACATCCACGTTGATGGAGACTTCAACCCACGAAGGGTAACGGTTGCGCGAGTCCACGGAGGGCTCCACCCACGAAGGGTAATGGTTGCATGAGTCCATGGAGGGCTCCACCCACGAAGGGTCCATGAAGAAGCAACCACCCACGAAGGGTCCACGAAGAAGCAACCTTGTCTATCCCACCATGGCCATCGCCCAC
>NW_025225188.1:0-3471 GCF_018294505.1 Triticum aestivum | reverse complement strand
TTATAAAGCTCGACTCTGGGGGCGTTGTGAAGTAGATCACTCGGCAGGACGGCTTCGGCTCTGTAAACCAGAAAAAATGGCGTTCTTCCGGTCGATCGGTTTGGGGTGGTCCTCAGCCCCCACAAAACTGACAGAAGCTCGTCGACCCAAGCGTCTGCTGTGTGCTTGAGATCACACATCAATCGAGGCTTCAATCCTTTGAGAATCAGACCATTTGCTCTTTCAGCTTGTCCATTCGATTGAGGATGCGCGACCGACGCGTAGTCGACTCGCGTGCCTTGAGAGGCGCAAAAAGCTCTGAAATTGTCTTAATCGAAGTTTGACCCATTGTCGGTGATGATGCTATGCGGGACCCCATATCTGAATGTTAGCCCTCGGACAAAACTGATAGCAGTGCAAGCATCGAGATTCTTGACAGGCTTGGCTTCAATCCATTTGGTGAACTTGTCGACTGCCACAAGCACATGCGTGAATCCGCTCCTGCCTGTTCTCAGTGGACCGACCATGTCCAGTCCCCAGACAGCAAAGGGCCAGATGAGTGGAATGGTCTTCAGGGCTGATGTAGGCTTGTGTGACATGTTGGAGTAGAACTGGCAACCTCCACACTTGTCAACTATCTCTTTTGCCATCTCATTTGCTCTTGGCCAGTAAAATCCTGCTCGGTATGCTTTAGCCACAATGGTCCGAGAGGACGCATGGTGACCACAGGTCCCCGAGTGGATATCATTAAGGATCATTTGACCCTCTTCTGGTGCTATGCATTTCTGACCGATTCCAGTCGCGCTTTCCCTATACAACTGTCCCTTTATGACTGTGAAGGCCTTGGATCGGCGGATGATCTGTCGAGCCTCTTCCTCGTCCTCCGGGAGTTCTTTCCTCAAGATATACGTGATGTATGGTACCGTCCAGTCAGGAGTGATAGCCAAGACCTCCATGACTAGGTCGACCATAGCAGGAATTTCAACTTCAGTCGGATCTGTGGTACTTTTTGGTTGCGGGGCTTCTTCTGCGAAGGGATCCTCCTGGACTGATGGCGAGTGGATGTGCTCCAAAAACACATTGCTGGGAATGGCTTCTCTCTTGGAGCCTATCTTTGCTAGATCATCTGCTGCTTGATTTTTCAGTCGGGGGATGTGATGAAGCTCTAACCCCTCGAATTTCTTTTCTAGCTTTCTTACTGCGTTGCAATAGCCAGTCATAGCTGGGCTTCTGACGTCCCACTCCTTCATCACCTGATTAACCACCAAATCTGAGTCGCCGTAGACCATGAGGCGCTAGACGCCGAGTGAAATGGCCATGCGCAACCCGTACAAGAGTGCTTAATATTCTGCTTCATTGTTGGAGGAATCGAAGTGAATCTGGAGAACGTATCTGAGCTTATTTCCTCGGGGGGAGACCAATATATACTACCCCAGCACCGGAACCGTTCAGCATCTTAGATCCATCGAAGAACATGGTCCAGTGCTCCGAGTGAACTTGAGTCGGGAGTTGCTGTTCAATCCACTCGGCGACGAAATCTGCAATTGCTTGGGACTTGATAGCCTTCTTTGCTTCAAACGTGATATCTAAGGGAAGGAGTTCAATCGCCCACTTAGCCACTCGACCAGTTGCATCTCTGTCGTGCAGGATCTCTGACAATGGGGCGTCGCTGACGTCTGTAATGGAGTGGTCAGAGAAGTAATGTGCAACCTTCTTCGTGGTCATATAAATCCCATATACAAGCTTCTGGTAGTGAGGATATCTTTGTTTTGAAGGGGTCAAAACTTCAGACACATAATAAACTGGGCGCTGAACTCTGAAGGCCTTCCCTTCTTCTTCCCGCTCGACCGTAAGTACTGTACTGACAACTTGTCCTGTGGCTGCAATGTAAAGCAGCAGAGGCTCTTTGCTGATTGGGGCAGCAAGCACCGGCTGGGTGGAGAGCAGAGCTTTGAGCTCTGCAAACACTGCGTCAGCTTCTGGAGTCCACTCGAACTTGTCAGACTTCTTCATCAGTCGGTAAAGGGGCAACGCCTTTTCACCAAGACGAGAAATGAATCGACTTAGAGCGGCCAAGCAACCTGTAAGTTTCTGGACATCGTGTACATGCACAGGACGCTTCATCCGGAGTATGGTACCAATTTTTTTAGGATTGGCGTCGATCCCCCGTTCGGAAATGAGAAAACCGAGTAACTTTCCTCCTGGAACTCCGAATGTGCACTTTGATGGATTGAGCTTGATATCGTACCTCCTGAGGTTGGCAAAGGTTTCAGCAAGGTCAGTCCGCAGGTCGGAACCTTTGCATGACTTGACCACTATATCATCCATGTATGCCTCCACATTCCGACTGATTTGAGTGAGTAAACACTTGTGAATCATTCTCATGAATGTGGCTCCGGCGTTCTTGAGGCCGAACGGCATGGTGACATAACAGAAGCATCCGAATGGAGTGATGAAAGCTATTTTGATCTCCTCGGGTCCATACAGACGGATCTGATGGTACCCAGAATAGGCATCTAGAAAAGACAATCTCTCGCACCCCGCAGTCAAGTCGACTATTTGGTCTATGCGAGGGAGAGGGAAATGATCTTTCAGGCAGGCCTGATTGATGTGTTTAAAGTCAATGCACATGCGAAGTGACTTGTCCTTTTTGGGGACCATGACTACATTGGCGAGCCACTCGGAGTGGTAAATCTCTCGGATGAACTCCGCTGCTAAGAGCTGAGCCACCTCCTCGCCAATAGCTTTCCTCTTCTGGACGGCGGACCGTCGAAGATGTTCTTTCACAGGCTTGAACTTCGGGTCGACTCGTAGACGGTGCTCAGCCAGCCCCCTGGGAACTCCAGGCATGTTAGAAGGCTTCCTTGCGAAGACGTCCCAGTTCTCACGGAGGAATTGGATGAGCGCTTCTTCCTATTTGGAGTCGAGCGTCGTCGAGATGTGAGTCGGAGCAGCGTCGGGGTCGGTTAGGTGAATGTGGACTATTTTTGTTTCACTGGACGACTGAAAAGCTGATTCTGAAGCAGGCTTCTTGGCCCGTAGTAATTCACTCGGATCGGCAGTCTTTTGGTACTCTTGCAGCTCGACCACTGCCATCTGAGCATCTGCAATCTTTGAGCCTTTCTGAAAACACTCTTCTGCCTTCTTCCGATTGCCCGTAACAGTGATCACACCTTTGGGGCCAGGCATCTTCAGTTTGAGATACACTTAACATGGTCGGGCCATGAAGCGTGCGTAAGCTGGCCTGCCCCAAATGGCATGATAAGCACTTTGGAAGTCCACAACCTCGAATGTCAACTTTTCCTTGCGGTAATTCTTTGAATCACCGAAAACCACATCAAGAGCAATCTGGCCGAGTGATTGGGCTTTCTTCCCAGGGATGACTCCGTGGAAGCTCATGTTACTGGTACTGAGTCTGGACATCGGAATGCCCATTCCTTTCAAAGTTTTAGCATACAATATGTTCAGGCCACTGCCACCATCCATCAGGAC
>NW_025225187.1:0-4468 GCF_018294505.1 Triticum aestivum | reverse complement strand
ATATAGGAGAAAAGAAAAATTGCGGGAACATGCTCCATCAAACTGACAGAGGCCCCACCTGAAGAACGCGTGCCGTACGTGCCTTATCTCTTCCCACCACACGAATCCACCCATTCATCTCAGCTTTATCTTTTCCATCTTTTCGTCCCTCTCTCAGTGCAGGAACTATGGAAGCATTACTATTCGGTGGTCTCATGCCATGCATTTAGGCTTGTATATGTATGAATCCATCGCTTTGAATAACTATCTCCCAACAGTAGCAGCAGCAGTCTTTAGGTCCCGTGTTGCTCCCTCTCTCTTATTTTTCCCATCTTTTTCTTCCTCATTCACACACGCATCAACCAGGAGACAATCGATGGCTGCACTAACTGCAGGCGGCACTAGTACATTGCGAGGCAACCATTTCTGACACCTGAACCTAGCTGGCCTGCGGAGCACCCAGTCGGAGAGACGCATTGGCCATGCCCTCAGGTCACTTCCGCACTACCGCTGATCATTGTTGTTAGGTTCAACCCTGTCTCCTGGCAAGGCAACCCCTACGTACGTGAGGCCTTTAAAAAAAGGAGAATTACCCTCTGCATTGATAAGATGCATGCAGCCATATTATTAAACAAACATGTAAGAACGTCTGTAGCTCGGTACAAGATTGCATGAGGAGCTGAAAAGTAATAAAGATAAAAGTTGCCACAACCGGCAAAAACAGGACAAGATGACTACATCTAGCCCTATTATTGGATCGCCATCTAAATCAGTTGTGTGTATCTTGTGCGACCATCTCCCAGCGGTTGCACTCAATAGCCATATGCTCCTTGGCTTCCGCATGACTGCGTGATTACCTTCTATGGATCTCAGTTGTTGCTCTGTATATGACCTGCAAAAAAATTGGAAGAATTTGTCTGTTCCATAGCCCAAAGTAATGTGCATACTGTGATTCGAATATAGGCGGCAATTTTAGGCTCCACTCCATTTAGTCACGTCCCAAATGTGTTTATACTATTTGAAAGAGTAACCTTAAACACCACATGTATCATACACCATAAGAGCTTTGAAAGTGGACATTTGAGAAAAAAAGTGTTTTATAGTTTCGTCTGGATCATAGAAGCAGCATTGTTTAGTACCCTCCCGTCTGTGTTGTGCCAAGTTATCCTTAATCAGAATCACTTCCCTGTGCACAAATCATATGATTTTTTATTCTTAAAGGTATTTTAATCTTTTAAATATGAAGCGAGCTTGCGATTGGACCAGACTATTAAATCTAAATACATAGAATTCACTAATAATACCCCAAATACTGAGAGTTTCCAATGAAGCGTATCAGGCTCATCAGAGAGATTAAACCCCATGAACCTCCGCACAAGATGTAGCCAACTGTTCCATCGTTCTTTCACTAGGGATCTCCCAAACTAGATATTTAGATGTGCGGACCCTATATTGTACTCCTCATCAAACTTCCTAATCTTTGACCAAGTCTATAGAAAAGAGTATAAATATTTATCATAACAAATCTATATGATGTGGAAGTACATTCAACAATGAATCTAGTGGTATTGATTTGTTATTATATATGCCAATATTTTTGTCTATAAATTTGGTCAAAGTTTACAAAGCTTGACTTTGACCAAAGCTAATACGCAAACTAAATAAAAACGGAGAAAGTACTAAAGTAAGCGTCCTTATGGTGTAAAATATTATAAAGAAAGAATATTGTGTGGCTAGTGGACTCTCCCCTAACAATGTATCTTCTCTAAATTTAGTCGTGTTACAACTGCACACAGGGTGGCCGGGTGTAAGGTCCCATGTGTGCCGCACATGGGGTGGCTTATTTCACACGTCTTGACCAAGAAAGTGTAGGTACAAGACATCATGCACAATCCAAATCTCCACCACACATCACATCAACTGGTGCACATGATGTCACATCTGCATGTCCACTATCTCTCTTCTCTCTTCTCTCTCACAAACAAATTCATTCCTTTTATTTCACCTTTCCTAACTTAAACCATTTATATCTTTTCAACCAATATTTTGATTTCAGAACATTTTAAATATTTGAACTCCTAACAAAAGGACCTTTAGAAAAGGATCATCTTTGAAATATTTTGACTAGTTTAAAATTTTCAATAACATATTTCACTCATTTCAATAACATATTTCACTCATTTCGCTCGTTTGAATAACATATTTCACTTGTTTTAATAATAGATTTCAATCATTTCAAAAACAAATTTCATCTCATTTCACTAACTGATTTCACTCATTTCAATAACATATTTCACTCATTTTACTCATTTCACTAGTTTCAATAACTGATTTCACTCGTTCCAATAACATATTTCACTTGTTTCAATAATATATTTCACTCATTTCAAAAACCGATTCGTTCATTTCACTAATTCCAGTAACCAATTCACTCGTTTCAATAACAAATTTCACTCATTTCACTCGTTTCAATAAAAAAATCGACAACATTATTCACATGTGATTATTAAGTCTGTTCCTAGCTCCCGGGACGCGTACAAGACGGATAAGTACGAGAGCCGCTCCTGCAGGTTGAGCACCACGCAATGCGCTCTGGCTAAACAGAAAAGCGGCAGCGTCCACACTAGATGAGGCGCCTTCCTCCGGCCCTAACCTCTCCCTATATAAAGGCCAGCAATCTTCACGCACAGAGGGGAGGGAGACGCACGCGTACATGCCGCAAGGGTGCCGCCCTTCACATTCATGCTTACGAACCTCCACGACCGCAAGCCTCTTCCTCCACATATGTAAACACATCAGACGAACAGGTTCAAGAGAAGATCAACCTTGGGATTCCATGATGGTAAAACAACACACTCATTGCGGCGATGTCTTTGATCCTTCTCCCTCTTGTTCTTTGTGGCTCGGAAAATTAGATTGGTTCACACCAGTCAAATATGTTGCCTCAGGAAAGTAGATTGGTTTATCAGATCTTTTGTGGCTCGGAAAATTAGATTGGTTCACACCAGTCAAATATGTTGCCTCGGAGAAATGGATTGGTTCATCCGATCTTTGTTGCCTTAGAAAAATGGATTGGTTCACACCAGCCTAATATGTTGCCTCGAAAAGAAATAGATTGGTTCATTCGATCTTTGTTGCCTTGGAAAGTAAGATTGGTTTGTCCAGTCTACCAAATTGTTACTCATAGGTACAAACTACAAGATTTGTTGTTGATGCTTGTCGCCTAAAACAAGCAGGTAGAATACAGGTACAGGACAAGGAGAGGAGGAGATCCGGGCAGAAAAGTAGTTTATGTTAAGGGTCAGGTTCGTCAGAAATTACAGCGCTGACAAAGGTGCACTTCGAAATTATTTTCGGACGTTCCAGGATGAGTATCAGGCTCGAAATTTTTACAGGTGCACGAGGCACATGTGTTGATGTCGTGTTAAAATTTTAGATCATTTGGCCGAGAGGAAGGCTAGACAAAAAAATCACGGAAAACAGAGTACGAACCTGGTGGTACCGCCAGCTTCAGAAAACCACGCCGGCCAAACCTGAGAGAATTTTGATCTGAAATTTTTCTGAGGTGAACTAGAGACGCCCAAATATGTTTGTTAATTTTTTCAGATTTTTTGAGACAAGAGAATAGGCGCAACAGTTCACACAAGTTAGGTTTTATTATCAGGCCAAGCAGACTAGTACGCCCGACCGATGATTTTCTGTAGGTTGATTTGTTAGGCGATAAAGCCTGGATCCTTTGTGAGAACAAGCTAAGTCACCAAAGAATGCTCCAACCTACAGAGAAGGCAATTTCTATAAGTTGCGTGCAGATAATAAGTGCAGCAATCTAGTACTTGAACTGCATCTCTTGCCGCGCCGTTGTCTGAACTGCAGCACACTACAGGGCCTTCGAACATGCTTGGCGAGATTGCTGTAGGTTACACTTCGCCGTCGTCGTTGCCGGCGCCGCCTCCGGTATCCGTCAACCATGGTACACCGCTGCACCAACCTCTTCTGCAGAATGAGCTGCCTTTACTCAGGACGCCGCGAGTGGCGGCCGTGGAATCTCCACGCATGGAAGTGCATGCTTGCATGGGTGCAACTGTAGCTGCATGTGTACGTACTAATACTTGCATGGATGCTTCAGCCAACAAGAACTCGCCCGTGGGGTTGCATGGCTCTGTGCGACGGACGCTACAGGAGGCCGTTGTCACTGAGCTAGGCTCGTCAACAACTACCGACGATGGACGCCTAGTACAGCCCATGACTGCTCAGGCAAAGGTTCTGCAATCACCTGCGTCTCACCCTCGCTATAGAGCGCGCCAAGCTATCATCTGGCTGCTGCGGTGACACTTGGTCCAGCCACGGGGCGCAACATGGAGCTATCCTCGTCACCCGTTACTGACGTTCTAATGGAGCCAGGAGCTGCTGCACAGTTGGGATCGCCTCCGTCTTCTCCAACGCCGCAGCTGGCGCTCCATTCTACTCAAACCAAGCTGACGGATACTCC
>NW_025225186.1:0-4733 GCF_018294505.1 Triticum aestivum | reverse complement strand
GGTTGTTTCACAAATATAGTCCGGCTTACTTGCCAGGGGCCCGGTACCAGAATAAATGAGTTGCCAACAAAGTATAGCGTGCTTCGGCATCAGGAGTTTGTCCTTATATGCATCAGCTCCGAATCATGTCTTGGGTCAATAGTTGGGTTTCCCGGCTCCTATGTTTGCTATCCTACGTTCCTCTCTACCGGCTAGGGTAGTAAAGGGAGAACTACTGCGATTGTGCTACCGATTCACCTGGTGACGCACCTCAGTAGAGAAAGTCGAAAATTGATTGTCTTGATGCGGCGAGAGCTGGTCAACCACTCGATGACTTATCGGAGTGTCTAGCGATTCCTCCGCGTCACACGAAGGACCTCTTTTCTGGTCAATTATGTAAACGCATCATATGAATAAGCCGCATACATACTAGGGGCTATGTCGTAGACCCACCGTAAAACTCCTATGGCTAAGTGAAAGTGTTAACGCCCTATAGTCTGGTTGCCTGGTTCGCCGCATTGACACCTCCTTCACGGACCAAGTCGTTGGGTCAAGAGTGACCAGATGCTTTTTCAAACACCCATGTACTTCCTACAACGGGGCTGAAGCCGATGACTGGAAATCTTTCAGATTATATTAAAATGGCCGCACAGGAGGAACACAAGATTTTGAACAAAATATACAAATAGATTCACTATAAAATTGTCTCGTGCAATTCTTATACACCTCACTCGAACATTATGTCTTTAAAGCATTGACCCTCTATTAACCGGGCGGCTACTAGGACGTCTTCAAAATAATCCTCCGGTTCGTGGCGGTCCTTGCCCTTGAGCGGACTCTTCACCGCAACATTAATGGCCTTCATATTCCTCCAGAATGTCTTGACTCGGGCAAAAGCCATCCGTGCACCTTCGATGCACACCGATCGCATCACAACGTCGATACGCGGCACAACATCAACAAGCCGCTGCACCAATCCAAAGTAACTGTTCGGAATAGGCTCAGTTGGCCATAACCGGATTATGACATTGTTCATAGCAGCACCGAATATCCTATGAAGCTTGGCCTAGTGGGATATCTACTCATTCAGCAACAGGGGGCGCTTCGAGGCGCCGAATTGTGACCAGAAAAGCTTCTCTGTTGCGTACCTCTCTCGCGCGTGATAAGATTGCACCGCATTGGAAGAACTCTTCGGCAAGTCTAAAAAATCGTTCGGAGAACTCCACAATTGGTTAAGCTGAGCATAGTTCGGATCGCCGAACATAGCCTGTAGCAAAAATGGTTTACCAGCCGCAATCTCCCCAGCTTGCCGGATCTCCTCACGGGCCGCTCTAGATTCAGACCATGCTTCTCTTGCTTCTTGTAAGGCCTTTTCAATTTCAACAGTTTTGGCTTCCTTCTCCCTCTCAAGAAGCTCACAGCGGCTGGCAGCACTTTTTAGCTCGAGCGCCATCATGGATATCTTCTCCTCGTCTTGACGCTGAGCAGCTCGTTCGGCTTCCAACTCAGCGGATGCCTTCTCGGCAGCCGCATTATTACACCGGGCCTGCTCCTTGGCCTGGGTTAGCTCCGCCCGAAGAATTTCAACGGCGGCAGCACCGTTTGCAGCCAGGTACAGCTTTCAGCGTCATGCTTATATCGCAAAAATGTACGTACAGAGACTGCTCCGAATACATACCTTGTGACTCGTCAAGACACATATTGATCAACGTACTGTCATCCCTGGCCACATCAAGCTTCCGTTGAAGTTCGGCAATATCCGCAGTTTGGGATGTAGCCAGGGGGAGGCAGCCTGTGTTCAAAGTTAATCAGATTAGTCCTCCAAAAAAATTTCTTGATCCTCAGTTCGCCTACTATGGGAAGCCAACCTGAGTCTCAGGGGCTACTGTCTATACATAGGTAAAGCACAATTGCACATGTTATATTACAAACATCGAAGCCTCTCAGCAGGCTCGCAAAAGGCCTCATTCAATCCGCGCTTCGCGGATAGGACCTTCTCAACCACCGTACCCATCAAGGTACGATGTTCCTCTGAAACGGACGCCTGCCGCGGCATGTTCGTCAAGATATCCGGTGCTTCTGGGTCTCCGGAGGCAGCCGCAGGAGTACGACCATCCTTCGAAGGGGTTCGTTTATTTGTATTCGGCTGCATTCCGGATTGTTCGGGGTCTTTATTGTTGTCCCCCGGGCACTGGGCCGCCGAAGTCTCACCTTCGCGTAACATCTCCATCGTCCCTTGCACCACTAGTCGGTCGGGGGAGACCCTCCGCGACGACACCTCAAAGTCGGCTGACTTATAGGACAGAGAGTTCGGTGGGGGCGTCTTGCTTTCCATCATCTCCAGGATTGTGGAAGGGGACAACGCGCTGAGCTGCAAATATATATATATATATATATATATTCCAAACATCACAAGAAAAGAATGGGATATGTTTAAAGCAGCCTTGTTCACTTACGATTTGGCCGGAGACTTGTCCTCGTCACGAGACTACGCTTTGACGCCCTCTAGGTCCGAGCCGCCCTCCAGAGGCATTTTACCTCTCTTAGGAGCTTGCTCCTCCCAATCTTCGGAGGCGGCCCTCTTCCCGTAGGAGGGAAGGAGACGGCGCCCCCCTTCTCTTTTGCCTTTAGATAAGGGTATTTGGATTTCTCCGGACACAAAGTCCGATATTCCTTGGGAGTTGGGGCCGTCTTTGGTCTTCTCACTCTCCGTCTCGCCCTCCTTCACAGGCAACTGGTATGGTGTCGGGGCCAGCATCCGAGTTAGAACATGATTCCTTGGGCCCTCGGGCAGAGGGGTCGAACACATAATCAGTTCTGCTTTGTTTATCCAGCCCTAGAAGAAGATAGCTTGCTCAGTACCATATTGCAGTATGTATGACTACAAAAGTATTCGAAAGCCAAGTGCTTACCGGAGTATCCGGACGATTGTAGTTAAGGCCAGCGTCCTCGGCAGTGTCTGGCCAATATTTCCGCTTCCCGAAAAATAACTTCCATATCCCTTCGTGTGTGGTGCCGAAAAGGTGTTGGAGGGTTCGTGGACCTTCTGGATTGATCTCCCACATGCGGCGAGACCTACACTGGCAGGGCAGGATTCGGAGAACCAACATCACTTGGACCACGCCGACAAGATCAATTCCTCTCTCAAGGAGGGTTCGGATGCGGCGATGTAAAGTCCGCACTTCATCAACCAATCCCCAGGCCAATCCCTTGTTGACCCATGATGCAAGTTGTGACGATGGGCCTGGATGGAAGGTGGGTGCAGCGAACCACTTACTACTGCGGGCTCTGTAATGTAAAATCACTCCCGCTGCCAGTAGTTGGAAGTCTGGATAAAAGAACCATTTGGCCAGGGAGTATTGACGAGTTGGCTGATGATAGCACCGCCGCACTCCGCCTGTTCCCCGTTGACTATCTTCGGTTTCACACTAAAGGTCTTGAGCCATAAGCCGAAGTGTGGGGGGATTCGAAGGAAGGCCTCGCATATCATGATAAACGCTGAGACATGGAGAATCGAGTCTGGGGGAAGGTCATGAAAATCCAGTCTGTAATATAACATTAGCCCCCAGACAAAGGGCTGAAGAGCAAACCCTTAACCCCCAGAGGAAGTGGGGGATGAATACAACCCTCTCGTCGGATCTGGGAGTCGGAATAACTTATCCTTGAGCAGGAAGCCGGTGGTGGATCTCTGCGGTCAGATATCTGGCCGCCCGAAGCTTTGCGATATCCTCCTCTGTAATGGAGGAAGCCACCCATCGGCCTTGGGAGCTGGATCCGGACATGATGGGAAGGCTGAAAGCAATTTAGTCAAGCCTTGGGTGCTGGAACTCGGGGTTGGGAAGGCTGAGGAGAAGTTGGGCGTAAAAAAGACGGCCCTTGGTTCCTTTATAAAGGCCTCCGGTATTGAACGCCTCCTCCTAAGCCTTAGAACCTGCCTGTTCCTAAGGAATCTTTCTCATAGGACGGTTGGGTTACCCACACTCGCATTGATGAGAATACAATAATAAGGGGACACGATCTCTGCTTTGACAAGACGTGCCAATGACAACCGTGTCTCGAAACATGGGGCGAAAAACGCTTCAAAATTTTGACCGGACATGCGTGACATCGCATTAATAAAGTTGTCAGCAGATTGGACTTGTGTGTTATTATATTCTCTCTATCGTTGTGTGTGGTGTGTGTTACAGGTCCGGACATGATCAATTCGTCTGGACACTATTCGGAAGTTCGAAAGGAGGAACCTGCCTTGCAATGCCGAAGACAGCACTACGCGCCGGATACCTTGTCATTGAAGCCAGTTTCAGGGGCTACTGAGGGAGTCCTGGACTAAGGGGTCCTCGGCCGTCCAGCCTGTTATCTATGGGCCAGAATGATGGGTTGTGAAGATACAAAGACCGAAGACTACACCCATGTTCGGATGGGACTCCCCTTGGCGTGGAAGGCAAGCTAGGTGAACAACAATGAAGCTTCCCTCTTATGTAACCGACTTTATGTAACCCTAAATCCCCCCGATGTCTATATAACCGGAGGGCGTAGTCCCGAAAGGATATACTCAATACCTTAGTCATACAGGCTAGACTTCTAGGGTTTAGCCATTACGATCTCGTGGTAGATCAACTCTTGTAATACTCGTATTCATCAATATCAATCAAACAGGACGTAGGGTATTACCTCCATCAAGAGGACCCGAACCTGGGTAAAATTTCGTGTCCCCTATCTCCTGTTACCATCAACCTTAGACACACAGTTCGGGA
>NW_025225185.1:0-4908 GCF_018294505.1 Triticum aestivum | reverse complement strand
GCTCTGGTCCCATGAGTCGAGTCGACAGTAGTGATGCTATGTGTAGTTCTGAAACATTGATTGGCTCATGTTGTAATTAAACTTTAATGAACTTGTATGTCTCTTAGGTTTGGACAGTCGTTCAACTTAGATGTAATCGATGCTATTTATTATTAGGACCATGAATCGTGCTATTAATGTCATGTCTTGCTTTTCTCTTCCGATCCTTTTGTTGCATACTTATATATTGCTTATGTATGTATTGTCTGTTGTTTGGCTTGTGCACAGAGATGCCGTCGTATGTTGTGTACAAGGGTAAGGTTCCCGGAGTCTACGGTGACTGGGAGGAGTGTTGGAGATAGGTTCACCGTTTCAGCGGTAACAGTTACAAAGGGTACACCACTAGGGCGGAGGCAGAATCTAGATACGCCCGCTATCTAGCGGGAGAGAGGAGGGAGCGTTGGAGGAACCGGATGAAGACCAGTTTCATCGCGATGATGCTCATCGTGATGACCGCAGCTCTCTTCTATGTGATGGTAGTTTAGATGATCGATATCGACTTGTAATGTGAAGACAAACTCGATACTCGTGGTCTCGAGACTTGTAATGTTTTATCTTTGTTCGGTCTTTTGAATTCGGAGACTAATATGATGAATTGTATTCGGAGACTAATCTTCTATTGTATTCGATGAATTTGTTGTTGCTGTGTGCTACTGTCTATATTCTGTCAAATAATATATTTTGTAACCTGTGCAAAAATCAGAAAAGTAAAAAAAAAACCTAATATTCATACTAATGGCGCATCACTACAGAGTGCGCCATTAGTATGCCAAAGTATACTAATGGCGCATCACCAAACAATGCGCCAAAGTATACTAATGGCGCATCCATCCGCAGTGCGCCGTTAGTGTGCCAAAGCACATGGTTAAAGATGGCCCCTGGGAGGCATACTAATGGCGCACTGGGTGGTGCGCCATTAGTATACCAGATACTAATGGTGCACCAGTGGTGGTGCACCATTAGTAATAAATACTAGTAGCGTGATACTAATGGCGCACCAGTGATGCGCCATTAGTAGGCAAAACTGGTGCGCCATTAGTAGGCCTTTTCCTACTAGTGCAAGTCTCTTTACTCGTTTCGTAATACATCATCCCGTAACTAACTCATTAGTCACATTGCTTGCAAGGCTTCTTATGATGTGTATTACCGAGAGTGCCCAGAGATACCTCTCCGATACTCAGAGTGACAAATTCTAATCTCAATCTATGCCAAGTCAACAAACACCTTCGGAGATACCCGTAGAGCATCTTTATAATCACCTAGTTACGTTGTGACATTTGATAGCACACAAGGCATTCCTCCGGTATCCGGGAGTTGCATAATCTCATGGTCGAAGGAATATGCATTTGACATGAATAAAGCAATAGCAATAAAACCGAACGATCATTAAGCTAAGCTAATGGATGGGTCTTGTTCATCACATCATTCTCCTAATGATGTGATCCCGTTATCAAATGACGACTCATGTCCATGGTCAGGAAACCTTAACCATCTTTGATCAACGAGCTAGTCTAGTAGAGGCTCCATAGGGACACAGTATTTGTTTACGTATTCACACATGTATTAAGGTTTCCGATCAATAAAATTCTAGCATGAATAATAAACCTTTATCATGAATAAGGAAATATAAAATAACAACTTTATTATTGCCTCTAGGGCATATTTTCTTCAAGAAATACAAATTTGGTCCAAGCATGAAGCCTCTTCCAAAGTTACTATATGAGAGGACTGAAGAGGAAAATGCGGACATCAGTGCTGCTGAAGTGAAGGCCCATTTTGAACGGAAACCTCCACCTCCGAAGGAAATGGGAGATCCGGTGAAAATGAAGCACACTATGGATGCCCTTAAGAGACCACCACCGCCTCCCCACAATCCAACTATGACCGTTGTATTGCAAAGACATATGATGAAGCGCGGCGGTCGGGAAGTACTTCCAGTGATGCAAGATTAGCAAAACGAAAAAGTGGGAAATCAATTCCCCAGCTCGGCGAACAGGCGAAGCAATCGTGACCCCACTCAAGGTGTCTAGCGATACTGTCGCTAATCATCCGGGGCTACTGCTCGGTACCAATCTTTGTTATTACCTGAGCGATGATGTAGAGTTTGAAACGTTAGAGGTAGTAGAGATCTTCAAATATGAGCACGGGAAGCCTCTCGTCAAACCTTATAGTCCCGATTGGTGTTACAAACCGGGATTAAAGGTCCTCCTGCCTGGGCGCCCCACAGCGGCCACATGGACCTCCTTTTGTCCCGGTTCGTAAGCCAACCGGGACTAAATTTTTGGGCATTAGTCCCATCTGTTTTGTACCGGTTCCAGAATGGGGACTAAAGGCCCTCTGGAACCGATTTCGGCTACCGTAGGCCATTTTGCACATTTTTAGAATCCTTAGATTCTGAAAGGAAAAAAGTTGTCCTCAATCTTTTTAAATTTTTTTGTCAAACTATGGTCAAACTACTTATTGAATAAATTTTAGTGTTACTAAATAATTTTTTAGAATAATAGTTTCAAGCTTAAACCGTGAAACGTGTGACTTCATGCTCAAGTTCAACTCCTAAAATCAAATAACAACAGTTGCTGCAACTGGACATACATTGTATATAGTGATTCAGGGATTCACCATTTTATACCTTAGCTAGTACCAGATCATCAAATTATAACCATTCTATCCATGAATCTAGATTAGGCACTTGTGCTTAGCCAAACATAGAAAGCTCATTAGTTCTCATCCGGTTCACATCACCAAGAAGCAATTGATTAAAGCATATGAGAAATAATTTTAAAAATTAAAGATGTCATATTTGGATTCCTCACAATTTTCTGATAATAATGGATATATTATTTGTCGAGTTTTGATTTACACATTTAAAGATATTAATTATGCCACATTAAATGAATAAATGGTAAAAAATGAATAAAATAATAGTATGACTTTTATTTTCATTGAAATTCAATATTATTATTACTTATTTTATATTAACAATTGTTTGGAACTCAAATAATTAAATCATGTGAAATCTAGACCTAAGGGTTAATAGGATTGACAGCTTAGGCTGGAGTAGAACTCAATCAGGAAAACAAGAAGTGCAGACATGTAAACTAGGGGGATTAGAACTTGGAAGTTAAGCGTGCTTAGGCTGGAGTAGTGAGAGGATGAGTGACCGGCCGGGAGTCTAGACGATTTGAAATGAGTGCTGCACACTTGAGCAGTCATGAGGGGTGATTAGAGATTAAATTGTCAATAATTCAGAAATTTAAAAATAAAAAAATCAATTTTTTAAAAGAATTCCTTCGCATTTAGTCACTAACAACCGGGATTAAAGGTCCTCCGGCCCCGCTCCAGACAGCGACCACGTGGAGCTCCTTTAGTCCCAGTTCGTAAGCCAACCAGAACTAAAAGTAATAGTCACTAGTCCCAATAGTTTTGTTCCGGTTGCAGAAGCGGGACTAAAAGCCCTCTGAAACCGGGACTAAAGGCTCGTTTTCTACTAATGGACAAGCTCGTATTTCCTCCGCTCTTCCCTCTCCATTGGAAAAAGGGCGGACATGTGATGAATATTTTTTTTGAACGGTACATGTGATGAATATGGTTGGATTGCCAGCACCGGCTTGGTTTTCCGCGGACACATTCACAAATATCTGATGATGTCTGGTTTGGTTAAACGCATTGGAGTTGCCCTTAGACCATTGTGCCAACGGAGGCAGCATTAGGCCCGTGAACTACTGTTGGAAATTTAGAATTTGTGGTCTACCCCTTATTTCTCTGCGCTTATCCGTGGTGCCGCTCACAAATCGCATCTTTGAGGCTAGGAGGTAGGGACCTTCTTATACTGTGTTTCCAAAGAGTCTGCCCCTTATACAGATAAGATTCCTAGTCATTACAACTAGTTTTCGGGATAGAGTCCAGATCAAATTACCAACCACAATCATATTTGTCTGTTAACGGATTCTATCCGTTATGTTCCCGGAGCACACGCTTGTAAGCAACGGGCCATAATAGATTGTAAATTCCTCTAATTACGTAGATCAACATTAGGGCTGTAATCTAACTATACGATCTAGCTCCTCCCAATCATCAGTGTATCCGGGCAATCTTTCCAATATAAATAGTATATTGTATTCCACTGATAATTGACCAGCTTCCTTAAGCATATATTACTTAAGTACATTCCAACAAGTAACAATTCCATGATAAACATGTAAAGCAATTCGATATAGAAATACATGTATAATTCCATAATGAGGTATTCCGAATATTGACAATTCCATGTAATTTGAATATAGTTGCAGGACACATAATTCCAACATCTACCACTTGTCCAAAACGATCATTTAAATATTTGTAACCCCCTAGCCTCAAAGATGCGATTTGTGAGCGGCACCACGGATAAGCGCAGAGGAATAGGGGGTAGACCACAAACCCTAAATTTCCAACAACTACGACAACAACAATGTACAACTTTAGTCTGCCCCATCATAGAATTTCATCGTCCGCCGATCACGATACTACCACTACTTTTTAAACAACTCCTGATTATTGATTTTTATTCGGTGGCTTTGTATAGTCTCCTTTTTACCCATTTCTTGCTGCTATGATGATAATACATATGAGTCGATAATATCATGTTCAGGCGCATGCCACACATACGCTTTAGGGTACGCCCGTGCGAAAGGAACATATCCTATCACTTAGTGCGTGCGTAAAGGACTGAGGCCAGAGCAACATACGCGCATGTATGTCAGGCGTGAGATCACTAATTGCCGATATGTACGTTGTCGCTCTAATTGACATCGCATGCACATGTAAATTAATTTTGACTAAATACATATGGTGGCGTTTAATTGATCGTTCGTACATATAGAGTAATAC
>NW_025225184.1:6331-8355 GCF_018294505.1 Triticum aestivum | reverse complement strand
CACCTCTGCTCGCGGGTCACCGGCACGGACGGGAGACGTGTAGCACCACGCTGGTAGACGTTGCCCCCTCCTCCCCCTCCTCATCAGTCGGCTCCCCGCCATCATCAGCATGGCCACTCGGCTCCCCGCCATGCTCGGGCTGACCTGGCCAGGTACCCCATCCAGACGTGTGCTCCTCCGGGGTCTCGTGGGCCGAAGGCCCGTCGCCCCGAGGCTCGTGGGCCGAAGACTCGTGGACCGGAGTCCATGCAGCCTCCTCCTCAGACGAGTCCACCCTAGCAGTCACGTGCTCGGGTGAAACAGCTGGGGGTGGCGGCGAGGAAGGCGCCGTAGCAGTCACCGTACGTCCTCTCCCGCGACCACGTGCTCCAGCTCCTCTCTTCTTCTTACCTCGTCCCCTGCTGGGCACCGCGGTCGACGAAGAAGGGCCCGGCGGTGTCGCCATACTGTCCAGCAACGCTCGGCGGAGAGGTGCGTGTGGAATGGAAGACCTCGCACCACGCGCCGATGAAGAAGGGTCCTCGGCGCGCTCTCGACCAGCGCCCACCATCTTTCAACACCTGCCATGACAAAGAATAAACGAAATTAGTACAACATAAAAAAAGTACCGACATGAATAATAATATGTATATCACTTAAGTGTATCATCATCAAGTACAACATAAAAAAATGGAATACCTGACACTACTAATAATCTTGATCAGTATCATCAATAAATGCATAATTATCACCATCACTATAATCAATGATGGGCTCATAGGGTTCATTGGCATCAACATGTGCAAGGCCACCTTGACGTAATCGGTCAAGCATTGACAAGTCATCCGCAGCAGTAACCTCTTCTTGTTCCGGCTCTTCTTGTTCCTCCTCTAGGGTGATGTCGGATTCATTGTCGCTGTCTACTTCAATGTTTTGGGGTGAAGTATAGCGGTTCTTGAAACGCTTTTTGGAAAGACGTGTCTCTTGGAAGAATTCTCCTTCATATGTGTCTGTGCTAATGTGAGGTTCATAATCCTCTTCCTTTGGGGGAGAAAGTCTAGCACGTGGTGGCACTTCATAAACGACATCCCAACCTTTCAGATTTGGATTAGTTTGGCAGGCCCACGGTAGATAGAATACTTGGGTCGCCTGTTGAGCCATAATATAGACATCAGGAACATCTAAATGAGTGCTTTGGTTGATTTCAACTAGCCCTATATGTTCATGAGTCCTTCTAGTCTCCTTCGGCTGAAACCAATAACATTTGAAGACTACGACATTCGGTGGGTTTTCACCATAGAACAGAAGTTCATAAATTGCTTCAACTCTCCCATAATACTCGGTACCTCCTTCGCCGATAGCAGATACACAACAATTTGTAGACTTTCGGTCGGCCATAGATAGCTCTATGCCATAGGTACGAAAGCGATACCCGTTGATGTCGTACTTGTCAAATGAACGGACCTTATAGTCAAAACCATTAGCGACTTGTCTCAATTCGGCGTCCATAGAATCTGAATTAGCCTACAAGTTTAATATGAAAGGATTGTTGCATTATGCACAAATTAGCGAATGAAATGAAATTGTCTAATAGAAATTACCGTTTGTTTGAACCAAGAGATGAAACCGGGATAGCCACCTCCTTGCTTTGCGAGAAGCTCATACTCTTCGACAGAATTCTTTTGGATCTCCGCTCCATACGAGAATATGGCGACGTATCGACTGTATGACATATCCAGGAGTAAGAGTAGTTCAAAGGACATAGAAGTTGCGAAACAATGTACCGAGAACTTACTCGATGTACGGCCGCACTTCTATCAGGTTGTTGAAGATATACAACGAAATGGTCCGCCATTCTTCGTTATCCAAAGATACTGGATGTGAAACACTAGCTGGTGCGAGATTCCCTTTGAATAGGCTGAGGTTGGATCCACCCTTTTTAGGCTCGTCAGCATTGTACCGAGGCTTCGGATTATGCAAATGACGATTTTTGGCTTCGTAGTGCGCTGTTACGAAGTTTGCCACCTCCTCTGTGATGAATGCCT
>NW_025225184.1:4001-5114 GCF_018294505.1 Triticum aestivum | reverse complement strand
TCGGTCACGTTGGGCAGACTCACCATGAAATGCCCACACCGTATAATCGTGTGTAAAACCACTCTTCTGCAGGTGTTTGCCCATTTCAGCCTCTGTCTTCTTTTCCCAATTGCCGCACCGGAAACAGGGGCACCAGGTTTTTTTTTGGCCATTTGCAAATGCGGCTTGCACAAACCCCTTAGTTTTTGTGAACCATTCAGCGCTCCATTTGTTCTGACCAGTGTGACCGGTATACATCCAAGCACGGTCACTCATCTTGACTTTCAGAGCTACTGGACACACAACAATTATATATGTAATTCACCATGTATATATTCATTAGTTGATCTACTTTGTCAATTTTATGACGTCCATGCAACCTACACTCTAATAGGTAATGATAGGTCCTAATCCCACCCGTGTATGTGTAGATTGGGTTCATTTTCCCATGCTATGCTCCGGATCCGACGCAAAATTTCGGCAGCACCTCCCCGCTGTTCTCCTAATACACGTCTCTGCAATAAACAGACAGGATGTGTACCCGGAGAACAATAGAGGAGGCACTGACGAAATATATGCGTCGGATCCGGAGCAAAGCATATGGGAAAACGAACTCAATCTACACATACTCAGGCTGTCCATGGATAGCGTTGGACAATTCGGAAGAATCAAGGTTATCAACATGCAAATGCATGCATATTTATAACTATGACGCTTTCGAACGGGAGACACATATTGGTTACGCATACTGATGATTCAAGATACATATATAGCTAGCTATCAAGTTTCATCGGAATAGATCAAATAATTAATGGGGGAGGAGGACTTGTCATTTGTGCTCACCCACATACGAAGGAGCAGAGCTCGTCAAACGCACGGCGAGGTCGTCGAACACCAAACCTCGCAGCGATGAAACAACTGCACATTTAAAACTACACGATCAACACAATTATATATGATGTTTTTCATAAAAAAATCAAAAAATATATGACCTAACTAATAATTCACAAATATATGACCCCGTCGGCCTCTAGAAGGCCAAAGCACACCTTTTCGGGAGGTGTCGGTGGTCGGGGTGTCCTGTCGGTGTCGGGGTGCCGTGTCGGGGTCGGGGGGTCGGGGTGCCGTGTCGGG
>NW_025225184.1:0-2289 GCF_018294505.1 Triticum aestivum | reverse complement strand
AGAGAGGGCGCGGGGTGGGGGGCGCGCGCCGTTAGATATGTTAAATCTTTGCCGTCCGCCCCCCTTTGCCGTCCGCTTATTTGCTCTTTGTCGTCTGCTAGCAGATGGCAAAGAGGGGGGCCCGTTAAGTTTTTTTAAGCAGCTCGTCAGTGGGGCCCCTCCCTCTTTGCCGTCTGCTAGCCGACGGCAAAGAATCTTTGCCGTCAGCTAGCGGACGGCAAAGAACTGGCTGATGGCAAAGGCTTTCTTTGCCATCAGCCAGTTCTTTGCCGTCTGCTTTCGGGTAGCTGATGGCAAAGAGCTTCTTTACCGTCTGCTAGCAGACGGCAAAGAGCTGGCAGATGGCAAAGTAGCTGATTCCAGTAGTGTAGTAGTCGTTTCTTCTTCAGTGTGTCTGTGGTATTGCCTCCGTTTTTTGGTTGTTGTAGAGTCGAAGCTGCTGGAGCGGAGCCCTCTCGTATACGGGCTGTAGGTGGCCCGTTTGATGATCTTCTGCGGCACCAATCGTGCCTAGATTTGTTCTTCAGAGTTCTCCGTCGGAGTCGGAGTTGCGCTATTTTGCAGCATGTGGCTGTGTTTTGCCCAGATCTTCATGGAGCTTCACGCGTCCGCGATGATGTGGATTGTGTCAACAATGCTGACGGCGAAGTCGGAGTTGTTTGCTCAGAGTTTAGGGGTGGCGATGATGCCTCTAGTGGAGGAGGGATCACGATGGCGCACACGTGCTGTCTCGTTGGGGCCCTCTTTCGAGCTTTGTGCATGGGATTTCTTATGTGTGCAGCTCAGCGTTTGTGATAGTTTTAGTCCGGTTCTTCATAATTAACTAGGCAATCTAGTTTTCGCTTGGTTTTCTCTAATTAACTCAGCAACCATTTTGAAAAAAGAAAAACAATCTCTTCGGTAAGGGTTGACAAATGAGGATCCTCAAATCTTGGCCTTTGCACAAACAGAATATGCATAAAATTAGACAAATGTCTTTTCCATGTAGCCAACTAAGCCATACATTCTTATTCTTATACAATATCATCGAAACATGTTTTTACATATTAAATGGCAGGGTTTCTAGCGTACTTGCTTGCCATAAAATTCATGGAATTGACAAGGAAACATCCTTTTCCGTACGTACAAAATATTAACAAAACATCTTTTACATATAATATGTGATGGACTAGAAATACTGAACTCCCCGCATTTATTCAAATTGACACTTGAGAAGTATTTCTTAGTGCTTGGCCTTCAAATAGATGATAATTATAGGATACTTACCCTTCGCTTTCTTGAGGTGCTTTGAAATCATGCTGGCATAAACCATAAACAGATCATCAAGAATGGCCTCTCCGAAGTGTTTCTTAATCAGCGGTTCCGCCACCGCCCTTATGCACCTGGCAACATTCAACCCACTACTGCTGCAGCCCAACACGACATCATCGTTTGTGTCGTCGTCTTGTGGATCCCAGCTTGATTCAAACACACTCATGTGTTCCACACTGAAGAGATTGTTCTCCTCAACCACAGCCTTCACTTCGTCCATAGATGGCACATAAAATGGAAGGTTGAAAGAGACCAGCTTCTCCTTCTCCACAAGGCCCTGCCACACGTTGCACAAAAATAGTACTTTTTTTCAAAGTTTGTATGAATTCATATGCATGTTTTAAGATGCTAAATATAAATAGTTTTCCTCCCAAGATATCTCGTAGATGGATACCCGTAGTCACAATAACTTTAGACCATGCAGACTTGGACACACTTCTATTTCTCCTCAGCGATGTGTGCTATGCGTGGCTCCAACAATTCATTTGGGCACCACCCTTTACATTGTTTCCAACCGTATAGGTTCCAACGCTCCATGGAAGGACCCTCTGCCGCCTTTATCCATTAGCTGTCATGCCTAAATATAATGTTATTGAGATTGGCCGCTGCCACTGCTAGCTAGGCATTAGAGTATCACGTCCTCTGCCTCCACTACGTGTCCAAGTTTCACAGACGTCACCAATTCGTGCTCTTAACCCGCATGTGGCCTTCAGCTACCATACCATCGTTATAGCTACCATGCCTATTGTTATCATTGGGCCAGAGACTGTAGAAGGTGGCATATATAATTTTATTTTCTTCCAGTTATTGTAAACTCTAGAAGTTCACATGAATTTTTTGAAATTTTATTAGATAATGATGTTTTAATATTTGGATAGTTCGACCCAAAATCTTTGAAAACCATTTGATCTTTTACTATTCTGAAAGTTTATGAGAAATTTCTAGAGTAGTTTCTTGTAATTTATGAAAGTTGTGTCT
>NW_025225183.1:4660-13575 GCF_018294505.1 Triticum aestivum | reverse complement strand
CCTCCCCCAAGCCGCCCCTCCGCCTCCTTATATACACCAACCTGACCCCCACCACGACCACCCGAGCCGCCCCGCCAACCCCGCCGCCTAGCGCCGCCGCCGCCGCTTGTCGTCGCTGCCGTTGCCGCCCCGCCGCCGCCCCGCCGCCTAGCGCCGTCGTCGCCGCCTGCCGTTGCCGCCGCCGTCGCCACCGCGCCACCACCCTGACCCCGCCGGAGCCGCCGGACCTCGCCGGAGCTCCGTCGAGGTAGTCGCCTCACCGCCGGTTTTTGAGAGAAACCCGATTCGATTTTTTTAGAAAACCCTAGGTTCATTTTTTTAGAATAGATCAGTTTTATTTTTTTTCCTGGTTTAGTTTATTTAGCAAACGTTCGTCCGTACGCTCGTTTTAACGAACGGTGTTCATTCGTTAGGCGCAGACAGCGAACGTTCATTCGTTAGCCTGTTCGTCAGTTTCCTTTTTCTCGGATTTTCCGCAATTATTTTCGATCGCGATTTCTGCTCCGATTTTCGTTTTAGTTTATCTTTTCGCTCCTTTATCGGAATCAGGCGATTCAAGCGCCTAGATCTTCGTCCCGAAACCCTCTTTCCGTTTAATCAACTTGAACAAGATTTTGGTGCTGTAAAATTTGACTTTAGTACAGATTAGTAAACGGATCTTGTTTCTTTTGCAGTTTGGGTTTCGTTGCTCCGTTTGCTTTGATTCTTTTTGCAAACCGGAGTTCTTAAGTTGAACTTTCTGGTTAGGTATTTTCATTTGAGTTTTACCCGTGGTTATTTGCTTGATTGCTTATGTATGCTTTTGTTGGTTTGCGATAGAACACCCGGAGTGCGAAGCGTGCTACTACGAGTCTCTAGGTTTTGCGGATCATCAGCAAGGCATGTAACACTTTGATCATACCCTTTATCACCCAGTTTTTATGCATTAGTTTCAACCCTCAAACATTGCATGGTTAGGATTTGATAACATGTGGGATTGGGAAGTAGTTGATGAGGTAGAACCTATTGCCCTGTTATTATCAAACCCTTGGGAGTTACTTCTACGTATTGCTTATAGTGATATGCTATGCTCGTAGACGTGGATTGGGTTTGAGTGAAACCATGGCAGATGTGAGATTGTTAATTAATGGTTCAACTTAAGGTGGCAACTTAAATACACATCTGGGTGGATTGCTTGCCGGGCACCTGGAGAATCCAGTGTTGTCCTAGGATATCCCAGAGTACCCGTGTGATAATCCTACGGCCCGCCACCCCGGCTCAAAGGGAACTGAGATTTTCCATGCTAGAAACTTCCGTGTGCAGCCACAAGCTATTATGTGCTCTAGCATAGTTGAGTAAGTTGTGTGAAGCTCTTGAAGAGATAGACTAGCAGGTAGTGGGTTGTAGGTGGTATAGTCTATCCAGAGTAGAGAGTTAATGTTTCTGAAAGACTGTGTCTCGGTCATCCGTTTCTCAAACATCATGTAGTGCAAGAAATCCAACGGAGGAGATCGAGTCTTGTGGGGAAAAGTGTGCAAACCTCTGCAGAGTGTATAAACTAATCATGGTTAGCCGTGTCCCCGGTTACGGACAAATCTTGGTATCTAGTACTTGGATTATCATATGTATCTCATCACTCTAAAATTAATATTGTTGGGTTGATAATTACTTTTAATTGGGATTGAGTTGGTGGAATCATCTCAATGATGTTTCAACTAACACTTTCCTGGGTCATGCCCGGCCTTGGAAGATCAACACGTTGCAGCCCTACCTAGGCACAACAGAGAGGTCAACACGCCGGTCTAAATCCTATGGCGCAGGGGTCTGGGCCCATCACCCATTGCACACATGCACGTTGCGTACGCGGTCGGCGAGCAGACCTGGCCTCCCTTATACAAGAGCAGGCATTCCAGTCCAACCCGGCGCACGCCGCTCAGTCGCTGGCGTCACGAAGGCTTCGGCTGATACCACGACGTCAAGTGCCCATAACTGTTCCCGTGTAGTTGTTTAGTGCATATAGGCCAGTGGCCAGACTCAGATCAAATACCAAGATCTCGTTAAGCGTGTTATTTTGAAGTAACCGCGAACGCCGACTAGGGCCAGGCCCACCTCTCTCCTAGGTGGTCTCAACCTGCCCTGTCGCTCCGCCACAAAGATCCACCCAGAGGGCCGTCGGGACAAAGGTCCTTTCAGCCCCCAATCCATGAATCACTCGCGGGTACTCTACGAGCCGACCCGTCTTTAGTCATCACATGTAAGATGTATAAGATATATCATATATACCCGTGATCACCTCCCTAGTGATCACGGCCCGATAGTATAGCATGACAGACGGAAAAGAATGTAGGGTCACTGATGATAAACTAGCATCCAATACTAAGCATTTAGGATTGCAGGTAAGGTATCAATAAGTGTAGCAACAATGATAGGCTATGCATCAGGATAGGATTAACAGAAAGAAGTAACATGCTACACTACTCTAATGCAAGCGGTAGAGAGAAGAATAGGCAATATCTGGTGATCAAGGGGGGGGGCTTGCCAGGTTTCTCTGACAAGAAGGATGGGTTATTTTCGATGTAGTCGAACACACGGGCATCGGCAGCGGTCTCGGAGTCTACCGGAAATAAGTAATGGAAGGGGAACACAATAAATAATAGAGCAATCAAATGTAACACAAAGCAAGACGCGGCAAAATGTTGTGCTAGGGGTGACCTAACGTATGGCTATACGATATAGGTGAAGGGGGAATTTAACCGAGAATGTTTTCCCGGTTCCGGACCTATGTCACACAGATGACCGGAGGGGGGAATTTCCATGTTCAGATAGTTAGAGGCAACTGATAGGTAAACTGACCGCGTGCTCGAATTCGTCTCGTCGTTCTGAGCAACTTTCATGTATAAAACTTTTTCATCTGAGTTACGGATTATTTTCTATGTTTTTTCAAAGTTTTAACAATATTCCAAAATTATTATTAATTCAAAATAAAAGGGGAAATTGCTATGTGCACCCAGCAGGGCCACTGGAGGCTGAAAGTGGGTCCAGGGGTCCCTGTTGACTCAGTCAATAGTGTAGTCAACAGTCAACAGTTGACTGTTGACTGGTCAAAACTGTAGATGAGACCCAGGTGTCATTCAAACATATCTTGCATTTTCTTTTTACGTGGATATTTAGAGGGGGGGCACCTGTCATTTGCACTATACCTAACCACTGATTAGACTAACTAGTAGCAGTACTAATTAGCTAACGGAGAGCTGGCCGGCCACCACACACAGAACACACACACGCACACACAATGCTAGGGTTAAGAGAAGATAGCTGTTTGTGATTTTTGTAGGATTTAGACCATGCATCAAATGAATTTGGTCCGGTGGAGTAATATGAAATTTGTCAATTGTACATTCTATTCATATTTATTTTTGACCTATTAGTAGTTGTTTAATCGCTGATTAGAGGCTGCCTAGAGGGTTAGTCAATGTAGATATTGAAAAGCTAACTAGTACTTCCTCCGTTCTAAATTACTCGTCATAGAAATGGATGTATCTAAAACTAAAATACATATAAATACATTTATATCTGCGACAAGTAATTCGGAACGGAGGGAGTAGTACAGTAAGCAGCAGCAGGGCAAGAGCTTCGGCACAAACAATGCCGACAGGCCTAGGAGCGCGCGCGGGATGGCAAGCAGGGCCGGGCACGGCCAGGAGTGATGGGCGTGGCGTCGGGCGAGCAGCAGGAGACGGAGGCGGGCGCAGCCAGGCGGCAATAGCAGCAGTAAACCAACACTAGCAGCAGCAGCACGCAGCAGCAGAGCAAAGGAGCAAAGGCGCAGCACAACGGCAGTGCAAGAGCGGAGGCAGCAGCAAGCAGCGCAGCCACATCGGTTGGAGAGCAACCGCGGCGAGGACGCGCGCGCGCACAGCAGCGGCAGCAACAGCGCAGGAGCAGCAGCAGTACACACGTACATACGTACGCGTACGCGCGAGCTCGGACGAGCTCGGGGACGAAGGCTACCGCAACGAATCGAGGGGGCAAGCAGGGGGGAAAAGAGGAGGAGCTCACATAGAGCTCGAGGGCACGGTCGACGAAGGCCGGGGTGGACCGAAGCCGTGGCAAACGACGTCGGACGCTGGCGATTTACCGATGAAGGTGTGCCCCATGCCGAGCGTACTGGGCGTCCTAGCTCGAGCCCTTCGGCGAGGGCGAAGGAGATGGCGATGGCGGAGCTCCTCGACGTCTTCTCAGGTCCTGAGGTGGACGGTGGCCGCGGTGACGACGACGACCATGATGACCACGACCCGTGTGAGCTCTAAATCTAAACAGAGAGGCACGAGGGGGGTGAACTGGACGGCTAGGGTTTGTCCACTCGGTCGAGGAGGTCCTTATGCATCTCTAGGGGGCTCCGGATGGTCGGCACGGCGACATCCGTGGCATGGACGGCCGTGTGCGCGGCCACTCCAGGATGCTGCCTCCTCCTATACAGTAGGAAGAACGAGAAGGCCATGGTGGGCTTGGGCCGAATGCACTATAGCTACATAGAGCCCATCCACACAGTAGCTTATTAGGCCTTTTCCCGCTTATATTTACCGTTTTATATTTTGCTCACTGTTTTGTATTTTGTTTTCTATCCAAATAAATTTTGTTGCATAGGAAACTTGTCTTATAAATACTTTGCAATATCGTGGAACTATCCACGGAGTCTTAGATAATTTTTGAAAGGCTTTATTTTCAGTTTGAATTTAAAGGAGCCACTAAGTGTTGTTTGCTCAAATCAAAAATAGATAAGGGCAATTTGAAGTTTCAAATGATGCTGGTCCCAACAGGAATATTGATCAGGGGAATTTATACTAATATTCGAACATTTTAGTTTTTTCCGCTCGAAGAAATAATAATTTCACTTGAAATTTTAATTTGAATTTGACTTCGATTTGGACTAGTGGCAAGCTACATAGTAATCACGGTGACATGGCCACCATTAGGGGAAAATTTCTGTAGCATGATTCTCGGGGTGTTACATGCATAGCCACGAGAGGGGAGAGTGTGTCCACGTATCCTCGTAGACCGAAAGCGGAAGCGTTAGCACAACGCGGTTGATGTAGTCGTACATCTTCACGATCCGATCGATCCAAGTACCGAACGCACGGCACCTCCGAGTTCAGCACACGTTCAGCTCGATGACGTCCCACGAACTCCGATCCAGTAGAGCTTCGAGGGATAGTTTCGTTAGCACGACAGCGTGGTGACGGTGATGATAATGCTACCGACGCAGGGCTTCGCTTAAGCACTGCTACGATATGATCGAGGTGGATTATGGTGGAGGGGGGCACCGCACACGGCTAGGAGATCAATGATCAATTGTTGTGTCTTTGGGGTGCCCCCTACCCCCGTATATAAAGGAGGGGAGGAGGAGATGGCCGGCCAAGGGGAGAGGCGCGCCCAAGGGGGGGCAATCCTACTCCAAGTAGGTTTGCCCCCTCTTTCCTAGTCCTACTAGGACAAGGGAAGGAAGGGAGAGGAGGAGAAGGAAAGAGGGGGCCGGGCCCCCTTGCCCTTAACCAATTCGGTTTGGGCCTTGGGGGGGGGGCCACACTCCCCTTGCTGCCCTCTATTTCCGCTAAGGCCCATGTAGGCCCATTAAGCCCCCGGGAGTGTTCCGGTAACCCCCGGTACTCCGGTATATCTCTCAAACCTTCCGAAACCTTTCGATGTCCGAACATAGTCGTCCAATATATCGATCTTTACGTCTTGACCATTTCGAGACTCCTCATCATGTCCGTGATCATATCCAGAACTCTGAACTACCTTCGGTACATCAAAACACAAAAACTCATAATACCGATCGTCACCGAACTTTAAGCGTGAAGACCCTACGAGTTCGAGAACTATGTAGACATGAACGAGACACGTCTCCGGTCAATAACCAATAGCGGAACCTGGATGCTCATATTGGCTCCCACATATTCTACGAAGATCTTTACCGGTCAAACCGCATAACAACATATGTTGTTCCCTTTGTCATCGGTATGTTACTTGCCCAAGATTCGATCGTCGGTATCTCAATATACCTAGTTCAATCTTGTTACCGGCAAGTCTCTTTACTCGTTCCATAATACATCATCCCGCAACTAACTCATTAGTTACAGTGCTTGCAAGGCTTATAGTGATGTGCATTACCGAGTGGTCCTAGAGATACCTCTCCGACAATCAGAGTGACAAATCCTAATCTCGAAATACGCCAACTCAACAAGTACCTTCGGAGACACCTGTAGAGCACCTTTATAATCACTGAGTTATGTTGTGACGTTTGGTAGCACACAAAGTGTTCCTCCAGTAAACGGAAGTTCCATAATCTCATAGTCATAGGAACATGTATAAGTCATGAAGAAAGCAGTAGCAACAAACTAAACGATCATTGTGCTAAGATAACGGAATGGGTCAAGTCAATCACATCATTCTACTAATGAGGTGATCCCGTTAATCAAATGAAAACTCATGTCTATGGCTTGGAAACTCAACCATCTTTGACCAACGAGCTAGTTAAGTAGAGGCATACTAGTGACACAATGTTTGTCTATGTATTCACACATGTATTATGTTTCCGGTTAATACAATTCTAGCATGAATAATAAACATTTATCATGATACAAGGAAATAGCTAATTACTTTATTATCGCCTCAAGGGCATATTTCCTTCAGTCTCCCACTTGCACTAGAGTCAATAATCTAGTTCACATCTTTATGTGATTAGTTCACATCTCCATGTGACTAATACCCAAAGGGTTTACTAGAGTCAATAATCTAGTTCACATCGCTATGTGATTAACACCCAAAGAGTGATCATGTTTTTCTTGTGATAGGAGTTTAGTCTACGGGTCTGCAACATTCAGATCTGTATGTATTTCACAAATTTCTATGTCAACAAGGCTATGCACGGAGCTACTCTAGCTAATTGCTCCCACTTTCAAAATGTATCCAGATTGAGACTTAGAGTCATCTGGATCAGTGTCAAAATTTGCATCGACGTAACCCTTTACGACGAACCTTTTGTCACCTCCATAATTGAGAAACAAATCCTTGTTCCACTAAGGATAATTTTGACTGTTGTCCAGTGATCTACGCCTAGATCACTATTGTACTCCCTTGCTAAACTCAGTGTAGGGTATACAATAGATCTGGTACACAGCATGGCATGCTTTATAGAAACTATGGTTGAGGCATAGGGAATGACTTTCATTCTCTTTCTATCTTCTGTCGTGGTCAGGCTTTGAGTCTTACTCAATTTCACACCTTGTAACACAGGTAAGAACTCTTTATTTGACTGTTCCATTTTGAACTACTTCAAAATCTTGTCAAGTTATGTACTCATTGAAAAAACTTATTAAGTGTCTTGATCTATCTCTATAGATCTTGATGCTCAATGTGTAAGCAGCTTCAGAAATGCAGTAGGGCTCCCACTCACTTTCTTGTAAATACAGGCTTCACCGCAAGTCTGTATAAAACCATATGCTTTGATCACTTTATCAAAGCATATATTCCAACTCAGAGATGCTTGCACCAGTCCATAGAAGGATCACTGGAGCTTGCTCACTTTGTTAGCACCATTAGGATCGACAAAACCTTCTGGTTGCATCATATACAACTCTTCTTTTAAGAAATCCATTAAGGAATACAGTTTTGACATCCATTTGCCAGATTTCATAAAATGCGGCAACTGCTAACATGATTCAGACAGACTTTTAAGTATCGATACGAGTGAGAATTCTCATCATAGTCAACACCTTGAACTTGTTGAAAACATTTTGTGAGAATTTGAGCTTTGTTGATATAACACTACTATCAGCGTCCGTCTTCCTCTTGAAGATCCATTTATTCTTAATGACTCACCAATCATCGGGCAAGTTAACCAAAGTCCATACTTTGTTCTCATACATGGATCCCATCTCAGATTTCATGGCTTCAAGCCATTTTGTGGAATCTGGGCTCATCATCGCTTCCTCATAGTTCGTAGGTTCATCATGGTCAAGTAACATGGACATCCAGAATAGGATTACCGTACCACTCTAGTGCGGATCTCACTCTGGTTGACCTACGAGGTTCGATAGTAACTTGATCTGAAGTTACATGATCATCATCATTAGTTTCCTCACTAATTGGTGTAGAAGTGACATGAATAGATTTCTATGATGAACTACTTTCCAATAAGGGAGCAGGTACAGTTACCTCATCAAGTTCTACTTTCCTCCCACTCACTTCTTTCGAGAGAAACTCCTTCTCTAGAAAGGATCCATTCTTAGCAACGAATGTCTTGCCTTCGGATCTGTGATAGAAGGTGTACCCAACTGTCTCCTTTGGGTATCCTATGAAGACACATTTCTCCGATTTGGGTTTGAGCTTATCAGGATGAAACTTTTTCACATAAGCATCGCAACCCCAAACTTTAAGAGACGACAAATTTGGTTTCTAGCCAAACCACAGTTCATATGGCGTCGTCTCAATGAAGGTGCCCTATTTAACGTGAATGCAGCTGTCTCTAATGCATAACCCCAAAACGATAGTGGTAAATCGGTAAGAGACATCATAGATTGCACCATATATTATATAGTACGGTTATGATGTTCGTAAACACCATTACGCTGTGGTGTTCCAGCTGGCATGAGTTACGAAACTATTCCGCATTGTTTCAAATGAAGACCAAACTTGTAACTCAAATATTCTGCTCCACGATCAGATCGTAGAAACTTTATTTTCTTGTTACGATGATTTTCCACTTCACTCTGAAATTATTTGAACTTTTCAAATATTTCAGATTTATGTTTCATCAAGAAGATATACCCATATCTTACTCAAATCATCTGTGAAGGTCAGAAAATAATGATACCTGCCGTGAGCCTCAACACTCATCGGACTGCGTACATCAATATGTATTATTTCCAACAAGT